>NC_047106.1:135669648-135812172 GCF_902500255.1 Thalassophryne amazonica
ACATTGTCGAAATGAGACAAGAAAAAGAAATCCCACCCAGAAACAAGAGCACTGAGACAAAATTGCAAATGGAGCTCAAGTCAGTCAAAGAGAAGCTCTGCTACTGCGCTGATCATCTTCTTCATGCCAAAAAACAAATTTGTGACTTGAAGGAGGAGAAAGAAGAGATGTACGAACGCGTTGAGAGATTGGGGAAAATTCACAATGAGAATATAAACTTGAAGGCTGCACTAGAAGAAAGTGAACGGCTAAGAGAGACACTCATGGATGAGAGGGATTATGCAATGCAACAAGTCAGGAAGCTCCACGATCACATTGTTGAAATGAGACAAGAAAAAGAAATCCCGCCCAGAAACAAGAGCACTGAGACAAAATTGCAAATGGAGCTCAAGTCAGTCAAAGAGAAGCTCTGCTACTGCACTGATCATCTTCTTCATGCCAAAAGACAAATTTGTGACTTGAAGCAGGAGAAAAAAGAGATGTACGAACGCATTGAGAGATTGGCGAAAATTCACGATGAGAATATACAATTGAAGGCTGCACAAAAAGAAAATGAACGGCTGACAGAGACACTCATGGATGAGAGGGATTATGCAATGCAACAAGTCAGGAAGCTCCAAGATCACATTGCTGAAATGACACAAGAAATAGAAATCCCTCCCAGAAACAAGAGCACTGAGACAAAATTGCAAATGGAGCCCAAGTCAGTCAAAGAGAAGCTCTACCACTGCGTTGATCAACTTTGCGCCAAATGCAAAATCTTCCACCTGAAGGAGGGGAAAAAAGAGATGCACAAAGGCCTTGATAGTTTGGGGAAGATTTATGATGAGAATATAAACTTGAAGGCTGCACGAGAACAAAAAGAAAAGCTGAGAGACTCGCTCAAGAATGAGATGGATTATGCTATGCGACAAGTCAGGGAACTCAAAAATATCACTGCTGAAATGAGACAAAAAGATCACACCAGGAGACAAATTCTGCTAGAAAGGGAAAAAGAGCTTATTATGAATGAAAATAAAATTGCTGAGTACCACACAAAGGAATCCCATCTGGAAAAAGAGCTGCAGCTCACTCAGTCAGACCTGAAAACCACCAAAACACGATTGGAAATTACCAAAGGAAAATTGGATCAGATCACTCAAGAGAATATGACTTTACAAAGAATCCTTAAAGAGATAGAAGCAATCCATGCATCTGAAATTAAGAAAAGCACCTCAGTCATTGAAAAACTAAAGCAGCGTTTGGAGAAAGCAAGAGCAGAAAGGTTAGCTGAACGTGAGAAGATAGCTGAGCTACAGTTCAAACTGGAAGAATCCGAGAAGACATCATGGGAAGCTGCAGTTGTTGCAGAATATGAAATTACAATGAAAGATCCCAAGATAAAGAGTTGGACTAAAGAGATCGATGAGCTTCAGAAGAAAATCAGTGACCCCACAGATGCAAATGATCAACAGGGTAAGGCAAAAAAAAATCAAGTCCTTACCCAGAAAGTTGAGGATGTTCAAAAGGAGATAGAGGCAGTGAAGGTAAGGGATAGAAGACCTTTGCCTTTGCTTGGTAAAACAAAGCCCATGGACAGCAATGAAGAGCTCAGAAGAGCTTAGACCCATAATCAAGACGCCACTTCAAGTGACAGTGACTAACGGTCTTCAAGCGGCTAAGATCTGAATCTGAAGACTGTGGTGTCTGAAAAGCACCACTAGGGGGCGAGCACTCCCTAGTGTCTTAAAAATAATCAGACCTGGTTGCTAAGTACAGGAGTGTGGTGGACAGGTATGTGGAGTGGTGTGGACTCAACTACCTGCAGCTCAGTGTATCTAAGATAAAGGAGCTGGGGGCAGACTTCAGAAGACAGGAGACCCGCCCAAACCCAGTTATCATTACTGGAACAGAGGCGCATGCCACATTGCTGTCCTGTGATTTGATGCTATATAAATAAAAGAAATTGAATTGGGATAAAAATAGTTAGGGCCCGAGTAGGAAAACGACCTACGAGGACCCCTATTGTAATTGTGCTGTTTATTATTAGGGCCCGAGCATGTCGACGTTGAGGACCCTAACCCTATTGTAATTGCGCTGTTTATTATTAGGGCCCGAGTAGGAAAAAAGTCCTACGAGGACCCTATTGTAATTGCGCTGTTTAGTATTATTATTGTTTATTTATTATTATTATTTATTATTAGGGCCCGAGTAGGGTTAGGGTTATATAATATATATATATATATATAATACTACGAGGACCCTATTGTAATTGCGCTGTTTATTATTATTATTATTATTATTATTATTATTGTTTATTTCTTAGGGCCCCAGTAGGACAAAGTCCTACGAGGACCCTATTGTAATTGCGCTGTTGATTATTGTTATTATTATTATTATTATTATTATTAGGGCCCGAGTAGGGTTAGGGTTATATAATATATAAATCAATAAAATAAATACTGATGCAATTCTTTTATTTTAAAAGAATGTCTTTCTTAGCTTAGACCTAGAGATAATAGCTGTTATCAAGACAAAGTTTTATGGCCATGTGTTGTGGAAGGGATATCATTTTGGATCTTGAGAGGGTCTGGCCTTGGTGTGAGGTCATAAAATTTGGGTTCTCCTGGCCTGGAGAAGCTCAGATTCTGACGTGAAGCCATTATAATGTCATGTAATTCATACTGACCAGAATTTAACTGATAAACCAGGCAAGGGTTCCTTTTGAAGAACTTCGATTTACCATTCTGTTTCTGCTGTGAAGCCCAGTGATGGCCCATGAGGGATGTCTCCAAGCTTATCTTAAGATCACCAGATGACTTTGGAATTTCTCAACTGAGAGTGAGCACAGTCTGTCTGCAGTTCAAAACTCAGGTTTTTGTTGAATTGAGGCCATGCGCTACAAATGCGACGAAATTCCGTGATGTTTTGAAATGACCGACGAACAGTGAATGCATTAACTTGCAGCTCATTTAGCTGCGGTGCTCTGATCACTTTCGCCGCCTTTTATGATGAAATAATGCTGAAATGATGTTGAAATCATTGTTGTACAAAAGCTTCAGATATCTGTCGCTGAGATAGATGATCACTGGAGTGCAGTTTGAAGCAGAAATGAGGTGATAATCCGTGAACCGCATCATCAGGGAGGACTGATTTTTAGGGGGACCATTCGGTCGGCGACACCGGCAGAGCCCAACACCTACCAGGAACAGGTCTGATGTGATGCTTTGAATGCACACACAGGTCCTGCTTTGGTTATATAGACACCAGATTGTGCATTCCAGCCGTTCTGGTACCACTTACTCCTGCAGTCCACTGTACAGCACCTATTTATTGAATTATCTTTTATTTATTACATTACTTAAAAAATCTTTCTGATAAATTACACGTTTTTTTAATTAAAATATATCCATTTGTGACTCCAAAACAGCTTGTCCATATGAATAAAAATGTATATACACATTAAAGAGTTGAAGAACACTGTCCTCAGTTTTACATTCCTGTTTTTGGTCAGTAATAAAGTCTGTTTAACACCATTTAATGTCATTGTTCACTGTGAGGGGGTCCACAGGATGGTTCTGTGACAGTATGATTTTACCAATACAGGACCCTATGGTAAACATGTCTTTTCTAATTTAGAACAGCTGCCCGGTGGCTCTGGGGGCTGCCCTTCCTGGCCCCTGTGCCCTTCCGCTGCCCTTTTTCTCCTGGTTTCTCCCAGGGCCCTGCGTCCTGGACCCATTTCTGTCGGTGCTCGTGGCCGGCCGCATGGGTTCCGACGTGCCAGAGTGGTCCATGTCATATGGTAAGGATCTGTACTCTTGTCTTGGCCCAACACACCAGCCACAGTAGTGATCAGATATTTAGCTTTGATCTGGGTCTCTGTGTGTGGATGGTTGTGTGTTTGTGTCCTTACCCTTCCTGATAGAAGTTGTCGGTTGGCTTTGAGTAGGATGTTGTAGGCTGATCGGGAAGGGTGGATAGGGGTCACACACACACACTACATTCACTCATGCACTACATACCTTATGTCTTGCAAGAATAAATTGCATATATGCTATTAATGTTCATAAATGGTTCTGCCAGTGTGGCACTTACCATTACTATATATGCAGATGGGGGGGGGGATAAATAAATAATTTAGAACAGTCGTTTTCCCCCAATTGTGCCCAAACGTGAAACCTGTTTCTGATACATTTAACACTACAAGTGATCCTCTGCCTGGGTGGCTGCCTTCCAGGAAGCAAAGTCATTTTAACGGCGGAGTAACGGCGTCCGTGTGGTGGCGTGACGAATATTGCCCATTCGCCATGAAATTCCGTTCTTCCTTTTGACGGCTTTAATTTTGTCATATCATGAAAATTGATACACAGGTCGAGCACGACAACCTTTTACAATTCATAGGGGCGTCGCCCATGGGTGGGGCAAAATGCCTCAATAGCGCCCCCTTGAATCTTTCAAAAACCCCTCCCCATAGGGGTTTTTTTGGAGTAGGGAGATGAAAATTGGTACACATGTGTGACTTGCATAGACGTACAAAAAAGTCTCTTGCACCATGGGTCTACTCCAAACAGGAAGTCGGCCATTTTGAATTTTCTTCTCATTTTGGCGTGATTTCCACATGTTGTATTTGAACGAACTCCTCCTAGGGATTTTGTCCAATGCACTTCACATTTCTTCCACATCACCCACAGACGATACAGAACAAAAGTTATCGAAAGCTTTTCTTTATGTCGAAGGGTGTGGCCGCTATGGCGCCGCCATTTTTTCCCTTCTCCATGGAACATTATACTTAAACACGTACTGATGTCACATACTTAACACCATCAACTTAATTCTACTTCTAAAACATGCAGAACAAGTTGGTGAACATAGGCGATGATCGCCGTGAACTTACGAGTAACGGCTTCTGTGTGGTGGTGTACCGAATATCACCCCTTCGCCATGCAATTACGTTCTTCCTTTTGACGGCTTTTATTTTGTCATGTCATCATGAAAATTGACACACAGGTCAAGCATGACAACCTCCTACAACTCATAGGGGCCTCGCCCATGGGCGGGGCAAAGTGCCTCAATAGCGCCCCCTTGAAAATTTCGAAAACCCCTCCCCATATGGGTTTTTTTGGAGTAGGGAGATGAAAATTGGTACACATGTGTGACTTGCAGAGACGTACAAAAAAGTCTCTTGCACCATGAGTCTACTCCAAACAGGAAGTCGGCCATTTTGAATTATCTTCTTATTTTGAAATGATTTCCACATGTTGTATTTGAACGAACTCCTCCTAGAGATTTTGTCCAATGCACTTCAAATTTCTTTGACAGCATACAAAGATGATACTGACCAAAACTTATCGAAAGCTTTTCTCTATGTTGAAGGGTGTGGCCGCTATGGTGCCGCCATTTTGACCCTTTGCCATGGAACATCAAGTCATGATAACTCCTTCATGCTTTGCCTGATTGACTGGAAACTTCACATGTATGATGACGGTTGGCCCCTGAACATACCCAGCCCCTTTGTTTGTACACTGAGCGCCCCCTAGTGTATGAACAATCAACATGTCATAACTCCTTGATGCATTGTGTGATTTGTTTAAAATTTTAACTGTGTGATGAGTGGTTGCCCCTGCATGCACATGCCCACATGTGCTCACAAGATAACACACTGCCCTGGGTAGGCGGTCATGCTCAACGAGGGCCCGTATATGACGGGCGTCTCACTAATTTAGAAGATCTTCACTTAGCCTGGAAAAAGAGTCTGTTGCTCTATAAAAAAAAGCCCTCCGTAAAGCTAGGACATCTTACTACTCATCACTAATTGAAGAAAATAAGAACAACCCTAGGTTTCTTTTCAGCACTGTAGCCAGGCTGACAGAGTCAGAGCTCTATTGAGCCGAGTATTCCTTTAACTTTAACTAGTAATGGCTTCATGACTTTCTTTGCTAATAAAATTTTAACTATTAGAGAAAAAATTACTCATAACCATCCCAAAGACATATCGTTCTCTTTGGCTGCTTTCAGTGATGCCGGTATTTGGTTAGACTCTTTCTCTCTGATTGTTCTATCTGAGTTATTTTCATTAGTTACTTCCTCCAAACCATCAACATGTCTGTTAGACCCCATTCCTACCATGCTGCTCAAGGAAGCCCTACCATTAATTAATGCTTCGATCTTAAATATGATCAATCTATCTTTATTAGTTGGCTATGTACCATAGGCTTTTAAGGTGGCAGTAATTAAACCATTACTTAAAAAGCCATCACTTGACCCAGCTATCTTAGTTAATTATAGGCCAATCTCTAACCTTCCTTTTCTCTCAAAAATTCTTGAAAGGGTAGTTGTAAAACAGCTAACTGATCATCTGCAGAGGAATGGTCTATTTAAAGAGTTTCAGTCAGGGTTTAGAATTCATCATAGTACAGAAACAGCATTAGTGAAGGTTACAAATGATCTTCTTATGGCCTCAGACAGTGGACTCATCTCTGTGCTTGTTCTGTTAGACCTCAGTGCTGCTTTTGATACTGTTGACCATAAAATTTTATTACAGAGATTAGAGCATGCCATAGGTATTAAAGGCACTGCGCTGCGGTGGTTTGAATCATATTTATCTAATAGATTACAATTTGTTCATGTAAATGGGGAATCTTCTTCACAGACTAAGGTTATAATTATGGAGTTCCACAAGGTTCTGTGCTAGGACCAATTTTATTCACTTTATACCTGCTTCCCTTATTACCTGTTAGTTTCAGTGGGATTCATCTGAATAAATAATCCACATTTTAAATCCAAAAACAATGTCTAAACGTTAAGAAAAGTCCCTTGCTCTGTACACACAGCTGCACTGTGAGAGCTCCTCTCCCCCACCGAGTCTTGGCGATTAAATTACAGCCACAAAGAAAAAGAAATAAAATAAAATAATGTTAAAATCAGTCTGTTTTGTTTTTGTGTCGAGTGAACAAGCCACTGTAACGTGCAAAGTGAACCTGAACTACAGTACCCACAATACTCCCTGCATCGACCGGCCAATCACGTTTTGCGCTTAATAATGATGTCATCAGCAAGCGACAGGCAGCCAGTCTGCTCCATGGCTAGAAACACAATAAACGGACTAAAATGTTTGATTTTAGGGTTTACAAACGTTTTTGACCGTTAAACTTTAGCAGCAAAGAAAATGTTATCGGACTGAAAGTTATCGGAACTATATTTATCGGGAGATAATTGGTCCAATGATGGTTTTAAAACTTATCTGAAAACCTAATCCGATAGCAAAAACATTAGCTTCGATAATTATCTGCTATCGGATTAGCTGAACTGTGCCCACCACTGCCTAATGGATCAAATTACGATAGCTGCTAACGGTGCTAGTGCCATTAACATTCAACATTAAATAAGGTAAAAATTCAACCCAGTCTCACGTTTCATTATTCGTGCTCCCATCACGAAATGATTAAACTTTTTGTGACAGGGGTTTTTTTTTGTTTTTTTTTACTTTTTTTTTTACTAAACCTACTCCTACCCCAACCCTAACCTTATCCACCCGACCCCCACCCCCGCTTCACTTTTAATTTCGTGCAGCCATCATGGAATGAATTAGAATAAATTTGTGCTCTGTTAAGAAAATGTGGCGCTTTTCGTGACCATTGAGGCTTTTCAGGTTTCAAATTCTGCAAAACCTCAGAGAGGTCGCTGCGCTGCGAGATCTCAGTAACATTGAGAACTGCACTGATACGCTGTGATCACGCTTCACTTTAACCGCTGCACACGGCCAACACAATTAACATCGCAACATTAAACTATTTTTATATTGTGCCTAAAACTCTTGTGAATATATTCTTTGGGTTTATAGACGTTGTTACTGCATTTGTTTTATGTAAACATGCGAGAATCACAGGCTGTCTCTCTGTTATTTTCAATGGGAGCTGCTGTGAGCTACGCTCGCTTCCTGATCATGTCGTTCAGGGGGAAAGTGAAGTTTGCTCTTTAACGTCGTGATTATTGTTCTTTACAACACTGTTTGTCCTCTTTGTTCCAGACATATATATATATGAAATTCTGTTTGCGCTTATTAAATTCCACGCAGATTAAACGTAGCAGACACAGATTTTTTGTTCTAATTGTTTCAGCAAGTTTTCAGCGTATCATGCAGCAGTCTCTCATTAACATGATGAAAAGCATAAAAAATGACATTTTTGTAGTATAATACTCATTTGCAATTGTCATCATGTGGATTCTCTGTGTTGTTTTGACTGCAGCGACTCTCTGCCACGCAAGGGATTATGGGATACGTGAAAACCCTGAATATCACGAACAAATAGATTAATTATGTTTAGTGCTGCTGAATCACGACATGCTGTGAGATATGGTAGTGAAAATTTCAGCCAATGCAAATACTGCAACACAGACCTCTTAAATGATCTGTCAGCAGAATTAACCACTTAACAAGCCATATTGTTCCAGATACTTGATAAAATGCTCAGAAAGCTGATAACGGAGCACTGAGCTCTCCACAGCGGCACACACCAGCTGCCACTTAATGCGGCCACACATCTAATTATGCATAACTTGGTGAGGTTTATGCATAACCATGGTGAGTTGTTGCTTTTTAAGAGGTGGGAATTTATTTTTAGAGCTTGTTTTACATTCCTTCACAATAGTTTTGGGGTGGCATCCAGCATAAAACTTGTGCCAAATCCCAATGTGAATCTGTGCTGGATTTGCTGTGGTAATCCAGTGCAGCCAAAAGGAAAATAGCAATTTCTAGCTGCATATATGTGGTTTTCATTCAGCAGTAACAAGATGTCTGCATATTTAACACAGCTGAAAATACAGGTCTATGAGTGCATCTGTTCCATAGCACTCGGGATTAAGAGTGTCTAATTGAGAATGGATGTAGCCAATATTGTGAGGGAACACAAAATAAGCTCTGAAAATAAATTCCCACCACAGCCCCTCAGGGGCTCCATGAAAACATTTCAAATTAAGTTTGTAAAAAAAAAAAAAAAAAAAAAAAAATTGTCCCCTGTAGAGTTGTCTAGGAGTGGGAAACTACCAATGGAGACCAAAACCATTTTTTGTACCAGACTGTAAAGAGCTTAATTTCTCCTCTAAATTTGGACACCCGAGGTTGGACTTGTGTAATAAGGATTTCCGTGTTGAAATTCACTAAAACAAGTGAAGACCAAGAAACAAATTTTCCTTCTGGATCCACTAAATTTGAGTTGCACATCAATGGATTTGATACAAGTGAAAAGGAATATATGTCTTGTTTATGATATAATGTTCTTTGGGGCCTCACAGTGAGAAGGTCATGGATTCAATCCCGCCTGTGGCCTTTCTGTGTGGAGTTTGCATGTTCTCCCCGTGTTTGTGTGGGTTTCCTCCGGGTGCTCCGGTTTCCTCCCACATCCAAAGACATGCGGGTTAGGTGGACTGGAATCTTTAAATTGTCCGTAGGTGTGCAAGTGGGTGTGAATGTGTTTATTTGTCTGTTTGTGGCCCTGTGACAGACTGGCGTCCTGTCCTGGGTGTACCCCGCCTCACGCTCTATGACTGCTGGGATAGGCTCCGTCCCCCCCGCCACCCTTAACTGGACTAAGCGGTTGAAGATGAGTGTGAGTGTGTGTTCTGTGGGGCATACCATGTGTGTGTGTACAGCTGTGCACATTATGTTAGCTGCCTAAACTTGTCTTTGATCACACAGGAGAGAACTCTTGTTCTGTTTACATTTTCAGTTATCACTTTCACTTCATCTGACCTCAAATTTACATTTGCATGAAGGTTGGTTTATAAGCAGTATTACTAAAAATAAAGACAAAATCAATTAAATGAGAGTTCATAATATGATATCCCTGCTGTTCATACTAGGTACTTGCATGCAGTATATATATAAGTTGTAACCGTAGGTTGTGAATCTGTGATGATGTCAACATTTTAATTGAAGAGCCCAAGAGGTCATTTTATACATGTAACTGAAAAATGTGATGCATGGAAAAAAGTCTAATTATCTCCATTGAAGAACTGGATGGAAATTATTTTCAAGACAGTTTATGGCTTTCACCAGAAAAATATTCAATAAATTCAGGTGTGGTGTCACCAAATTTGCTGCACACATGAGTGGTCCCCTGCTCATTGTACAACAGCATTCAGTTTGGAAAAATGTGCAAAAATTGAATTTTAGTGAATTAGTGAAATTTATTGCTCATTTTACGACTTATTTTAAAAGGCAAACATATTTAATGATAAAAAAATTAAAAAAATCACTAAAATTACATTTTTGAACATTTTTCCAAACTGAGTGCTGTAGTATAACCAGCAGGACCCCAATGATGTGTGCAATGAATTTGGAGACACCACACCTGAATTTATTGAATTTCTTTCTGGTGTCTTGTTTTCACACTTGGTAGACGGTCCCCACACTTCCGTTTCTCAGCCGCCTGCTCGTTCAGATCAATATTATTTTTCCAGCTCAGAGGACAGCTCATATAGATAAAAATAAGGTTGTAGCTCGTTGTCTGCCTTCCTGAGGTTAGAAACTAGTGTTTTTTTTTCTACAACGTTTCTCTTAAGATTGTTGAGCCATTTACCGGAGGGGGAGGTTTCTGTCCTCTGTGAGTTTGACAGGTGGATTGTCCCAGTCAAACTCCTCATGTGACACTGTCCCCGGAGCGGGACACACCCAGCTGGACCAAGCGCTTTACACCAGAAGCGACAGCTGCTCCGATCACCTCCCCACCTCACCTGCTATAGCGCCCCCGCAAAAAAAAAAAAAAAAAAATCTTTTTTCTGGTGATAGGGTTTGTGATCATGATTTCCTGCAGTAATTGATCTGTAAATTGAAATCCATAAACTACTAAAACTGATTATACTGTATGTATGTATATATATATATATATATCATGAAAGATATTTTTTTAGTATTCACACACAGATGGACAGGGTGATTCCCCCTCACCACTGCCAGCACACAAAATAAAGAAGATTGGGTCTGAGCTGAAAAGCACACCATGAAATATTGTGGTACCTGTTAACAGTGAAGTTCTCAAAGCCAAAGATATCCAGCAGTCCAATGGAGCGTCTGATGGCTTTGGACTGAATAGAGAGAGGCTTGTAGATGGCTGCATTGATCTTCTCAACGATCCACACAAAGAGACGCCCATAAATACCCTAGATGCACACACAAAACACATTCACAATGTTGAATGGAAACCATACACTGCGATCTCAAGACAGAAAAATGGAGGGTGCGGGGGTGTCACGCCCTCAAAATACTGAGAAAGGAAAATCTGATACAACATAATTAATAAATAAGAACTAAGTATGATTTCCTTATAGTCAGAGTATGCAAGTGCCTGTCAGTATCAGTATACTTTTAAATGTGTTCCAACACTTCATTTCAGAATTTTAATTTCATTTCATTTTACTTCAGTTAGTGAGATTAAAGCCTACTTCCTGGTTGGGTCACCCATCATGTGAAAGTTTGTAGGTCAAAAAAAGTCAGACAATTATGTGACCTGAGGCTGAGTTTTAATTAGTGCATCAAACGTCTTTCCCTTAGAGAAGTAGCTTTGCGGACCATGTACCATTGTTGTTTGTTTTTTTTCTTAATCTAATTTTATTGGAAAACGGACAAATCACTCACTCCCAGTGCAAGAGTTTCACTTGCCTGCTATCACCCTGGCCATGAAGCTCAGAATTATTGGTATGCTGACGACCGCCACAACTTTCATGTTCCAACTCCAATGTACAGCAACTTTTGTCTTATTTAGATCATCACACGACATCAAAGAATTTGAAGCAAAGATTAATACAAAGCACTCTGTGGAATTATAAAATGTGCTTTGAAGCATTGAATCAAATCCTTTCGAAGCCTGAATTCAAAACAAGAAGCCAACTGTGGACTAGCTGAGCTACAATACCTAGTTACTGACTGATAACGTTAGCTATCAAGGTAGGTTATCACATAATTCGAAGCAGAGATTGCAGCTGAAGCATTTTAGAGTATTCAAAGGTTTGAATCAAATCAAACCTAGTTTCACAGACTGAATTCAAAACAACACCACCAGCTGCCACTGATGCCATTACTGTGTTATGTGCAGTATGGAATCAATGTACAGTTATGATTTTGTTGGTAAAGTGCTGCAGTAGCTTTTTAAGAGATCTTCCTTCATTCCAACCCTACTCGTGACTTGCAAAGGCCAATATAAGTAGTTCAGTTTGTGTTTACAGTCATCAAATGCCAAGGAAGCCTTTGAAAACACAGGTTTTAGAAGAAACTATTGGTCTGTGTAACCATGTGACGACAAAATAAATCTTCCTAAAATGTATTTTTGGTATGCTACTCTTGACTATATGGGGATGGGTGACTGGCCAGAGCCTTTTCTGTGGGAAGCAAACTGGATATTTAAGGATATGATTCCTTCTTTGTTATGTTCTCCAATGCCATATACCAACACAGTGCAGAGTAGCTCCCTAAACTCTGTGAGTGAGATAGATTATCTCGTCAATAGTTTTACATCCTCATTGAGGACAACTTTGGATGCTGTAGCTCCTCTGAAAAAGAGAGCCTTAAATCAGAAGTGCCTGACCCCGTGGTATAACTCACAAACTCGCAGCGTAAAGCAGATAACCCGTAAGTTGGAGAGGAAATGGCGTCTCACTAATTTAGAAGATTTTCACTTAGCCTGGAAAAAGAGCCTGTTGCTCTATAAAAAAAAAAGCCCTCCGTAAAGCTAGGACCTCTTACTACTCATCACTAATTGAAGAAAATAAGAACAACCCCAGGTTTCTTTTCAGCACTGTAGCCTGGCTGACAAAGAGTCACAGCTCTATTGAGCCGAGTATTCCTTCAACTTTAACTAGTAATGACTTCATGACTTTCTTTGCTAATAAAATTTTAAATATTTGAAACAATTACTCATAACCATCCCAAAGACATATCCTTATCTTTGGCTGCCTTCAGTAATGTTGGTATTTGGTTAGACTCTTTCTCTCAGATTGTTCTGTTTCATTAGTTACTTCCTCCAAACCATCAACATGTCTATTAGACCCCATTCCTACCAGGCTGCTCAAGGAAGCCCTACCATTAATTAATGCTTCGATCTTAAATATGATCAATCTATCGTTATTAGTTGGCTATGTACCACAGGCTTTTAAGGTGGCAGTAATTAAACCATTACTTAAAAAGCCATCACTTGACCCAGCTATCTTAAATGTGCCCCTAGTGGTCAATCACCTCACTAAATGTGCTCCCAGTGTTCACAGTCAACTGCCCTAAATGTGCTGCCAGTGTTCGCAATCACTGCCCTAACTGGGCCCCCAGTGTTCAATTACCTCACTAAATGTGTCCCCAATGTTCACAATCAACTGTCCTAAATGTGCCTCAAGTGTTCACAATCACTGCCATAAATGTGCCCCCATTGGTCAGTCACCTCACTAAATGTGCCCCCAGTGTTCACAATCACTGCCGTAATTGAGGCCCCAGTGTTCAATTACCAACCTAAATGGGCCCCAGTGTTCACAATCACTGCCCTGAATTGTCACCGAGTGTTCACAATCACTGCCCTAAATGTGCCCCAAATGTTCAATTACATCACTAAATGTGCCCCAGCATTCACAATCACTGCCGTTATTGAGGCCCCAGTGTTCAATTACCTACCTAAATGGGCCCCCAGTGTTCACAATCACTGCCCTGAATTGTCACCGATTGTTCACAATCACTGCCCTAAATGTGCCCCAAATGTTCAATTACCTCACTAAATGTGCCGCAGTGTTCACAATCACAGAACAGGACCGACCTTATTACTGTGAAGGTGTCATGGTTAGCCTTTGCCCTGCTTCTCGCTCCTTCCCTTTTTACCCTGTGTGTAGTTCTGAGTTTTTCCCCCAGATGGCGCACACAGAGCCGAGTCTCACCTGCTGTGCATCGCCACTCATCACGGCCAATTACACCACAGTTCATGTATATACGAGGTCTTGTTGTGAAGGTGTAGGAACACGTGCTGCAGCAGTGCCCTGAGCCTGCGCTTCCACCTGGGCGGTGAGAGCCTCCATCCTCCGATTGAGAATCACATTCTTCTCGGTGACTAAGTCCAGCCGAGCAGTGAAAGCGGTTAAGATTCGCTGCAGCTCCCCTAACGCCTCCTGCTGACGCCTGTGCACCTCGCTCTTCCATTGGCTGTTCAAGCGATGGTTGACGCCCCTCGGGATCCATGACGCTGGCCGAGAAATCCTGTTGTGAAGGTGTAGGAACACGGACCCACAACAGGGGGCGTTAAATGAACGGACAATGGATAAGCCAAACAGTAACAATTTAATGTTGTGAAGTGCACAACGGAATACAGACAAATACAGTTTTGGTACCACAGACAATTATATGTTGATCGACGTGTGGGCAGGCTTGAGGATAGGAGACGTCCGTCCTGAACCGAGCCGGATCCCACACGGCCTTCACCGCCAACAGATCTGAAGAACACTGGAGCCGCCAAGTCCTGGATCCCCACGTGGCTACCGTCTCCTGCTGTCAGACCTGGTACTGCTGGCAGAGAACAGAAACAGTTTTGATGAGTGTGAGTTCGCACACTCAGTAATCCCACCGTCTGAGATGTGGTCCCGCCCTCTCGGCTGAATTCCTTTGTTTCACACGCTCCTCGAGACAGCGCGCGTTGCTTTATCAAAATTTTTTCTGGACCTGTGAGGAATATCCGAGTGGACACTATTCGACAAATTAAGCTGGTTTTCGGTGAAAAGTTAAACGGCTGATGAGAGATTATGGGGTGTTTCTGTCGGTGTAAGGACTTCCCATGGAGCGGGACGTAGCGCAGCGCTTCCAGGCGCCGTCGTCGGCCTGTTTTGACCTGAAAACATCCTAATTTAAGGCTTAATTCACCCAGGACATCATGAGAGAACAGAGAAGATTCAGAAGAGGCTGGCATGAAGACTTTATGCGGACATTCCACTGTTTAAGGACATTTTGTAATGAAAGACGTGCGCGCAAATTCGCCGAGTCATTTCCATGACGACTCGGCGAATCTGTGTGCGCTGCGACAGGGAAAACACCTCCGTGTTGAAAACCATTTGCAAAATTCAGGCGGCTTTTGATGGCTTTCAACAAGTGAGTAACTGAGAAATTGTTTAACAGCTGTTTAACAGCTTGGGCATGTTCCAACTTGCCCGTTAAGGTTTCCAAGGTTTCGCCCGACATGCGACTCTGCCCGCACGTTCTTTCATTACAAAATGTCCGTTTACAATGGAATGTCCAAATAAACTCCTCATGCCGACTTCTTCTGAAAGTTCTCTGTTCTCTGACGACCTACTGGGTCAACAGAGCCTGAAATGTGGAAGTTTTCAACTTGAAACGGCGAGACGCTGCTGCCTCGAAGCGCAGATCGCCGTCAGGCACCGTGGGCCGTCCTTACGGCGACGCTACCAGACCAAAATCTCTCATCAGCCGTTAAAATTTTTACCGACAACCAGCTGAATTTATCGAATGGTGTCCACTCAGTTGTGCCTTACAGTTTTGAAAAGATTTTGATCAAACAAAGCAGCAGTCTCTGAGCCATTCCTAAACAATGAAAAAATCGACGAGAGGGTGGGCCACTCCTCACTCAAAACTGCCCACAGGCGAATGACGTAACCAACAGGCGTGAAAAAAACTCTCGCATGCCCACGAGGGTTCAAGCATGTCTGATGTAATCACACGTGATTCAAATCCATATGGTTTTTGAAAAAAATAATAAGGTCAGATACTTTTCTAATAGACCTTGTATATTGTCGTTACTGTGCTTTTATATTTATTGTGACGCTGCTTCCCCACTTATTTCTGGCATTAGAATTCCCTCTATTGGATTTTCTCAGTACTGCAGGCAATTATACTGTATTTACGTGGGATTCAGTTACATGATTATTAATATGTATATTGTTTTCTGTTTCAGATAACCACACACAAACACACAATCACACACACAAATACCCCGAACTCAAACCACTTATGCCCATGTACCTGCATCTCCATTTCCATCAATAAACCAGGGCTGTGAAATGAAAATTGTGAAATCCGAGGAAAATTCGCAGGGGGTCTGGGGGGAGCCGGGGTTTAGGGCCTTGTGGGGCCCCAAAACCAAATTAAATTTTCATCTACTGAAACATTTTCAACATCTCCTGGAAGAACAAATCTTAAAATTAGTGTATATTTAAATGATCCTTGATTCAACCTTTCATTTGAACAGTCAATGATCATGTTGAAATAACAGAATATGACGTGGAAGTAGGACCTGGAATGATTTTCCTTTTAATTGTAAACCAAATTATGCATTAACTCAGAACAATTAAACTACATGAAATTCATGAAGACTGAAAAGACTGTTAAAGTATTTTAAAAACCACAGCTAAAGCTTGTAGAATATTTTAAAAATCAGGGTAAAATATCAATAAAATACCTTATAGTAAAAAGCCACACATTCTTGTGTAAATTCCTGTAAAGCCATTCAAAGCCACGTCTTTTTTCCCATGAAAAAAGTCTACATTAATAAAAATGTATTTACATTCTTGTGTAAATTCGTGTAGCCTAAATTCATTCAAAGCCACAATGTCTTTTTTCAATGAAAGAAAGTCTAGATTAATGAAAGAAAAAAGGCACATAATCTTTTCTGAAATTCTGTTTGAACAGCACAATGTTTATTTTCCAGAGAGAGAAAAAATTCTTACCAGTTCGCTTTTATTTGGCCAATAGAGCTCACTAATGAAGACTGGCAATTCAGGACTCTTCTTTTTTAATGTAAACGGGCACCAGTGGTGGGCACAGATAACCAAAAAATTAACTTCGATAACAGGTAATTGAAAAGTTATCTTTGATAAAGATAAAATGATAAACCACCCAAAAATGTATCAGAAATTACAGATAACCGATAAATTCCGGCATTGTCTCTGGTATAGTTGTAATTGCTAACATGCTGATTTTGAGCTTTAACACCAGGATCGCTTTTGGAAGCATCAAAAGTGACAACAGACCCAAACGAGACAGCAATTCCATCTTTCAGTGTTTTGTTCTCTGCTGGAAGCTCCAATTTACTACATGGCTTCCAGCACATATGCAAGTGAGAAGAGCCACCAAGCTCAATTCTAACCAATCACAGTGCTGCCATCAGGCCAAGGTCTTGGAAAATAAAGCCCTCCTGAGTTATGGTTTGGTGTATAAATAAAATGAATACTGATAGAATAACTCAATTAATGACAATTCTGTCATGTGTGCAAAGTTAAGATATAACATATATCTTTTAATGTTGAATAATGCACTAATTCAGAAGTTTTGTAACAAACACAGACAGATGGCATTCTGGGTAAAATGTGCCTCCACTACACTGATTGGTTGATTAATTCTATGTAAACCAACACGTTAATGTGAGGTGTGTCATGTGTTGGTGTTTACAGATAAATGTGCTTTTGTAAAATATGCCATTTTTTATTTGTAAAAAAAAAAAAAGGCATTTTCAAAAAAAAAAAAAAAAAGGCAAGTTGTAATTCGATAACCGTCTGATATAACTGGTGTCAAATAGTACACTGCCAACTACTGGTGCCAGTGCAAGTTTTGGCCCTTTTCCAGCTGATTTTTCATTTGTGTGAGAATTTTTTGGATCGCACCGAGTTTCAGGTTAATTGTGCTCCTGCATTGTTTAGTTTACATGGAGTAACAAGCTGCGTTTAACATCTCAGGACCACCTCCTGATCGGCAATCGTATGGTCAGATGAAAATCAAACCTGTTTGATATTCTTGTGCCTGTGCAAACACCACAGAGCTGTCTTGTAATGTTTTTTTTTTTTTTTAAACTTTGATGTCTCCCATCAAGAGTTTTTGTAAATTAAGTTTGAAAAAAAAGCTTCTGTTTACGTTTACGTCGAGTCCAACATGTGGTTTTTGAACGTACAATGTGTGTGAGAACATAAATCGCTCTGAACTTTTACTGAACTACATATCTGCTACGAAACATTTAACAGGTAGCTGCTCACCTGATTTTAAAATTTATACACGTTTATAGCTGTTCAGCTTTATTTACCACATTATCGGTCTAAAAATTATCGGACAAAAATTTATCGCGAGATAATTAGTCCGATTATGGTTTTTAAAGTTATCTAAACAGATAATCCGATAATGAAAACATTATCTTCGATAATTATCAGTTATCCGATTATCGGAACTGTGCCCACCACTGCAAATACATAATTCAGTTTTTGGGCTTTTTGTGTCAATTAACTTGTCATTGGATAGAACAGTGGCTGTTGTTTGTTAACGTGTGTACTTGTTTACAGGGTGCTCAGGGTAACCAGTCTACAGAAGAACTGATCAAGCAGCCAGACTTCTCTGAGAAGATTAAGCAGTTGCCGGGCTCCTTACAGCAGAGTCAGAACCAAAGTCAAAATGGACCCCCACCAGGTAAGTCATCACTTACTGTGTTGTCGCAGTTTGATGACAACCTGCCTGAGTGCTTCAGATGTCTTCAACAAATTGCTTTTCCTGTTGTCTCGTCAATCCAGGCTTGCTGGGCCATGGCCCGGGAATGAACAACATTAAAGTGTCCCTGCCATGCTATGACATTTTTACATATTCTTGAAGAACATAAAAAGCTTTTTCCACATGTTGTCTTTGGTTTTTTTTTTAACATAAAATTACACTGAACAAGGATTTAGACGTTTTGTTGAGAATTTGAATTTACCGCCTCCGAGTTGACCTACTTTTTCGCTGCGACGGATGTGACGTCATTTGAGTAAATGTCTCGCAGCACCGCTCTGTTTACCAACACGGCAGACATGGACAGCGAAGGCATAGTGCGCGATTATAGCGAAGATTTAAGTGACATATCGATTGTTTTTGAAGAAGACGAGGAAGTTTCTGATGAAGATATTAACGGCGTAAATAATGAGCGGCTCCAAACGGTGTATGTTCCAGCCGAATGTGACAGAAAGAGGATGAAGTGCAGCTGTCAGCTGACAACAACAGCGTTGAGGAGGACGACACAGAATGGTTTGTTCACTCAAAACTTTCTTGTAAATGATCATTTATTCCTGGCACGGTGTGTTTGTGTATGAAAAAAATATTTGAGCAGCACAGCGTGCTTAAATTCAGGAGTTTGTTCTAAAATCACTGAAAACAAAGTTTCTGTACATTCTGTATATATTTAATCATTTATAAGTCAGTTTCTTGTGATTGCTAATTCTTCATTTTTTATTCAAAGCAAATGATTGCAAATCTTTATCTGAAAAGCTGTAGACCCACATGGGATGGGGGAAAAAGATTTCTAAATAAAAGAAAATTTTACTTCTATATCTGTTGTCAAATTTTATCAGGCATAATATTGTAGAAAAATGTTTATGCTAAATGGAGACTTTCCTGTCTAAAATACACATACAGAACATCTGTAATCATAAATTGCATCACATCTAATCTACTTTGAATGAACAGACGTCTGAACAAAAAACAGGCTGTTCAGTTTACATGCATATGTATATTTGGAAAACACAAAAATGTCAATGTTCTGTTTTTTTCAGGTGCTCATGTGAACAGTCAGCTGATGCCACTCGTGATCGAGTCTCCTTCTCATATCAGGGTCAGCTTTGCAGGTAAGTTGTCTGTTATCTCAGTAACACCCTAACTTTCAAACAGCATTTTTTAACGTATATAAGCAATGTTTTTATTAATGTTGTTTTAACTTCGGTTTTAGGACTTTGGTGGCAACTCTTCATTTGAATGAAAATGCAGGGAGACAAACAAAAGCAGACAAAGCAAGAGAGACCAAGGTTCAGCATATACTTTCCTTAGTGGAAAAGAGGAGGATTCACAGTGAGAAAGTTAGGCACAGATCCAACATGTGATATGTGGAAAATGAAAAAAACAAAACAAAAAACAAAACAGATTATTTGTATATTTTTATATAGCATGATAAAATGAATGAGAATACAATTTCACATAAGTTTCATATTGTTTCATTCAAATGAGAAGTGTTTTATAATTTGTTAAAAAAAACATTTTATTCAGTCTATATGAGCAACATAGCAAAAGAGGTTCTTCAGATCTGCAAAACACCAAACTGAGCAGAAATCCCCACCATCCTCAACAAATAGCGACAATAGAGTGAGAAAAGCAGCACAGTTTGTCATGATTTCCCCAAATTTCTGCATTTTACATAAAAGTTTTTTTTTCACTCACACTTGCATAGGTTCATTGGAAGGAGCTTTCAAAGGGCTTTAAAACAAGCCTACATTTATTAAAATCCGTTAAGAAATAGCGACGCTAGTGCAAAAAAAGCAGTCAGTTTATTATTGATGATCGGCACATCTCCACCCTTAGTAATGGCGCCTTCCTGTCGCGCACGTCCATTCCAGGTCTACATTTCCATGCTCGTTCTAACTGATGAATGTTGACCGTTGTCATGGAGATTAAAACCCGCCAAGTTCAGAAGGAATCGCTATGACATCACGCGATGACATCACGCGATGACGTCACGTGTCGGGCGGGGCCACACCCGGAGGCAGAAAACTCTTAATGCAGCCACTGTTATGTGGGCCGCTGAAGAGGAGGTACTGCTGGCCCACCACCACCAGAGGGCGCCCTGCTTGGAGTGCGGGCTCCAAGCACGAGAAGAAGTGACAGCTGTCATTCATCCTCTGCACCAGCTGTCACTCGTTCATCATCATCATCATCACCATAAAGGCCAGACTGCAACTCCACCTCCTCGCCGAGAAATCGACTACTGAAGAGGTAACTTCTCTGCTGATTCATACGTTGTGTAATAATCTGAACTTCTGTTGCAGCCGTTTTCCTGGTGGTTTCCTTATCTGTGGAATTGGCGTTTGGTGTGACAGCGACGGCTTCGCCTCACACCCCAAACCAGATAAGTGGTTAATCAGGAGCTGCACGAGTGTGTGATTGGAGGTGGAGGTGCTCCCTCCTAACTGTGTGCAGACTGTGGATTACTGAGTGTGCGGACTCACACTCATTCATCTTGTCTCTGCTTTCTGCCAGCAGTACCAGGGTCGACAGCCGAAGACAGAGGCCACCTGGGGACTCGGGACTTGGCGGCTCCGGTGTTCTTCAGACCGTTGGTGGTGGAAGCCGTGTGGGACGCGGCTTCTCTCTCGTTGGGGGTCTTCTATCTTCGAGCCTGCCCACACGTCACCTGGTGTCAATTGACTTTGCAAATTCTGTGTATTTAGTTGTGTATTATCACAACATTAAATTGTTACTTTTTGGCTTATTCATTGTCCGTTCATTTGCGCCCCCTGTTGTGGGTCCGTGCTACGACACCTTCCCAACAGGATTTCTCGGCCAATCGTCATGGATTCCGAGGGGCGTCAACCCGAGCTTGAACGGCCAATGGAAGAGCCAGGAGCGCAGGCGTCAGCGGGAGGCGTGTTGAGTGAGCTGGAGCAAATCTTAACCGCCTTCACGGCTCGGCTGGATTTAGTGGCCGAGCAGAATGTTCTCCTTAACCGGAGGGTGGAGGCTCTCACCGCCAGGGTGGAAGCGCGCGATCAGGGCGCTGCTGCAAACACTACTCTTGCTGGTCCTGGGCCTGTAACAGACGTTCCACTGGTCGTTCAACGACCCTCCCCACCGTCCCCTGAAACATACATAAGCCCTCCGGAACCGTACGGAGGCTGTGTTGAGACGTGCGCAGACTTCCTCATGCAGTGTTCGCTCGTCTTTTCACAGCGTCCTGTCATGTACGAGTCAGACGCCAGCCGGGTGGCTTATGTTATTAGTCTGCTTCGAGGAGAGGCACGCGCCTGGGCTACGGCACTTTGGGAGCAGAATTCTCGGCTCCTAACGTCTTATGCTGAGTTTATACGGGAGTTCAAACAAGTTTTTGACCATCCCAACAGAGGCGAGACCGCTTCGAGCGTGCTGCTGTCAATGAGATAGGGGCGCCGCAGTGCAGCCGAGTATGCAGTCGACTTCCGCATCGGAATAACGCTCCGCGCCGCCTTCGTAAATGGACTGTCTCCGGTCCTGAAGGAGCACCTGCTGGGTAAGGAGGAACCGCGGGATTTTGACGGGCTGGTCGATTTGGTTATACTCTTAGACAACCGTTTGAATGAGCATCGTCGGGAGCAGGCCGGGGGGCGTGACCGGGCACGAGCCGTCCCTCCCCCTTCCGGTTCCGAAAGGGTGACGGCGTCCCCACGCTTCACTGCCAGAGAGCTCCGTGTGGCTACAGCTCCCCCTGCTGAGGAGGCTATGGACACGAGCAGGGCCAAAGTAAAAACAAACGTCAGACAAAGGAGGCTGGCCCACGGGAGTGTTTTGTCTGCGGCTCTTGTGAGCATATGCAGAAGGACTGCCCCAAAACGGTCAAACTACAACGCCCGTCCTTAGAAACTGGGCTAAGGGTGGGTCATAACACGCACGCGGGGAAATCCCGCAAATCTGCACGAATCCCAGTAACGATCCTTTGTGGGGATTTAACCCTTCACGCCCCAGCACTGGTAGACACAGGGTCGGAAGGGAATCTGCTGGATAGCAGATGGGCAAAGGAAGTAGGGCTCCCCCTGGTGGCTCTGCCGGCACCATTGCAGGTGCGAGCACTAGATGACACCCTGCTTCCATTAATCACACATCAGACAGCCAGTGACCTTGGTTGTGTCTGGAAATCACAGGGAGGAGATCGTGTTCCATGTAACACCTTCTACCTCCCGAGTGATTTTGGGATTTCCATGGATGGTGAAGCACAGTCCCCGGATAGATTGGCCGTCCGGGGTTGTGATGCAGTGGAGCGAAACCTGCCACCGGGAGTGTTTAGGATCCTCGGTTCCTCCCGGCACGACGGCTAATGAGGAGGTTAAAGTCCCCCCCAATCTATCGGCGGTGCCAAAGGAGTACCACGATCTTGCTGACGTTTTCAGCAAAGATCTGGCGCTCACTCTTCCCCCGCACCGACCGTACGATTGTGCCATCGATTTGGTCCCGGGCGCTGAGTACCCGTCCAGTAGGTTGTACAACCTCTCACGTCCGGAACGCGAATCAATGGAGACCTACATCCGGGACTCTTTAGCTGCCGGGCTGATCCGGAACTCCACCTCCCCGATGGGTGCTGGTTTCTTTTTTGTGGGCAAAAAGGACGGCGGACTCCGTCCATGCATTGATTACACAGGGCTGAACGAGATCACGGTTCGCAACCGATACCCGTTACCTCTGTTGGATTCAGTGTTCACGCCCCTGCATGGAGCCCAAATTTTCACTAAATTGGATCTTAGAAACGCGTACCACCTGGTTCGGATCCGGAAGGGAGACGAATGGAAGGCGGCATTTAACACCCCGTTAGGTCACTTTGAGTACCTGGTCATGCCGTTCGGCCTCACTAACGCCCCCGCAACGTTCCAAGCTTTGGTAAATGACGTCTTGCGGGACTTCCTGCATCTGTTCGTCTTCGTATATCTGGACGATATACTCATCTTTTCCCCGGACCCTGAGACCCATGTCCAGCATGTACGTCAGGTCCTACAGCGGTTGTTGGAGAACCGGCTGTTTGTGAAGGGCGAGAAGTGCGAGTTCCACCGCACTTCTTTGTCCTTCCTGGAGTTCATCATCTCCTCCAACTCCGTCGCCCCTGATCCGGCCAAAGTTGCGGTGGTGAGAGATTGGCCCCAACCAACAAGCCGCAGGAAATTGCAGCAGTTCCTCGGCTTTGCAAATTTCTACAGGAGGTTCATTAAAGGCTACAGTCAGGTAGTTAGCCCCCTGACTGCCCTGACCTCCACCAAGGTCCCCTTCATCTGGTCGGATCGGTGCGAAGCCGCGTTCCAGGAGTTGAAACGCCGGTTCTCGACTACACCAGTTCTGGTGCAGCCTGATCCTGATCGCCAGTACATAGTGGAAGTGGACGCCTCTGACTCAGGGATAGGAGCTGTGCTGTCCCAGAGCGTGGAGGCTGATAAGGTTCTCCATCCTTGTGCCTATTTTTCCCGCAGGTTGACCCCAGCTGAACGGAACTATGACGTCGGCAATTGGGAGCGCCTCGCGGTGAAGGAGGCTCTTGAAGAGTGAAGACACCTGCTGGAGGGGGCGTCGTTGCCTTTCATGGTTTTCACGGACCATCGGAACCTGGAGTACATCCAGACCGCCAAGCGGCTGAACCCCAGGCAAGCCCGCTGGTCTCTGTTCTTCGGGCGCTTTGACTTCCGGATCACGTATCGCCCCGGGACCAAAAACCAAAAATCGGATGCATTGTCCCGGGTGCACGAAGAAGAAGCCAAAGCGGGGCTGTCGAACCACACCGAGACCATCATCCCCGAGTCCACTGTCGTGGCCTCCCTCACCTGGGACGTGGTGAAGACCGTCTGGGAGGCCCTGGCAAGGAGCCCGGACCCGGGGACCGGCCCCAAGAACAGAATGTACGTCCCACCAGAGGCAAGAGCTGCCGTATTGGACTTCTGTCACTGGTCCAAGCTCTCCTGTCATCAATCAATCAATCAATCCATTTTTTTTATATAGCGCCAAATCACAACAAACAGTTGCCCCATCATCCCGGAGTGCGTAGGACCGTGGCAGTAGTCCAGCAGCGCTTCTGGTGGGCGTCCCTGGAAACCGACGTCCGGGACTACGTCCAGGCCTGTACCATCTGCGCCAGGGGCAAGGCAGACCATCGGAGGACCTCGGGACTCCTCCAACCCCTGCCGCTGCCTCATCGCCCCTGGTCTCACATCTGCCTGGACTTCATCACGGGCCTCCCGCCGTCCCAGGGCAACACCATTATTCTCACTTCGTGGCCCTCCCGAAGCTCCCGACGGCCCAGGAGACGGCAGACCTCCTGGTCCACCACGTCATGCGGCTGCATGGGATACCATCGGACATTGTATCAGATCGTGGTCCCCAGTTCTCTTCGCAGGTGTGGAAGAGTTTCTGTAAGGAGCTGGGGGCCACCGTGAGTCTCTCGTCCGGGTACCACCCCCAGACAAACGGCCAGGCAGAGCGGGCTAACCAGGAGTTGGAGCAGGCCCTTCGCTGTGTCACCTCCGCGCGCCCGGCGGACTGGAGTCACCATCTGGCCTGGATCGAGTATGCCCATAACAGCCAAGTCTCGTCTGCTACCGGCCTCTCCCCTTTTGAGGCATGTTTGGGGTACCAGCCCCCATTGTTCCCGCTGGTGGAGGGAGAGGTCGGTGTGCCCTCGGTCCAGGCCCACCTCAGGAGGTGCCGCCGGGTGTGGCGGACCGCCCACTCTGCCCTGTTAAAGGCCCGGACGAGGGCCAAGACCCATGCGGACCGCCGGCGTTCCCCGGCCCCCACATACCAGCCCGGGCAGGAGGTGTGGCTTTCAACAAAGGACATCCCTCTCTGTGTGGACTCCCCCAAGTTGAAAGACAGATACATTGGACCATTCAGAATCGTCAAAATCATCTACCCCGGCCGCAGTGAAGCTCCAACTCCCAGCTTCACTGCGATCCACCCTGTGTTCCATGTGTCCCGCGTCAAGCCACACCACACCTCGCCCTTCTGTGCACCTGGACCTACGCCGCCTCCTGCCCGCTCATCGACGGGGGGCCTGCTTGGACAGTCCGCAGGCTCCTGGACGTCCGTTGTAAGGGCCGGGGTTCCAATATCTGGTGGACTGGGAGGGGTATGGACCTGAAGAACGCTTCTGAGTGAAGAGGAGCTTCATCCTGGACCCGGCCCTCCTGGCCGATTTCTACAAGAGACACCCGGACAAGCCAGGTCGGGCGCCAGGAGGCGCCCGTTGAGGGGGGGTCCTGTTATGTAGGCCACTGAAGAGGAGGTACTGCTGGCCCACCACCACCAGAGGGCGCCCTGCTTGGAGTGCGGGCTCCTAGCACGATAGGGCGCCAGACCCCGAAGAAGTGACAGCTGTCATTCATCCTCTGCACCAGCTGTCACTCGTTCATCATCATCAACCATAAAGGCCGACTGCAACTCCACCTCCTCGCCGAGAAATCGACTACTGAAGAGGTAATTTCTCTGCTGATTCATACGTTGTGTAATAATCTGAACTTCTGTTGCAGCCGTTTTCCTGGTGGCTTCCTTATCTGTGGAATTGGCGTTTGGTGTGACAGCGACGGCTTCGCCTCACACCCCAAACCAGATAAGTGGTTAATCAGGAGCTGCATGAGTGTGTGATTGGACTGTGTGCAGACTGTGGAGTACTGAGTGTGCGGACTCACACTCATTCATCTTGTCTCTTGCTTTCTGCCAGCAGTACCAGGGTCGACAGCCGAAGACAGAGGCCACCTGGGGACTCGGGACTTGGCGGCTCCGGTGTTCTTCAGACCGTTGGTGGGGAAGCCGTGTGGGACGCGGCTTCTCTCTCGTTGGTGGTCTTCTATCTTCGAGCCTGCCCACACGTCACCTGGTGTCATTGACTTTGCAAATTCTGTGTTTAGTTGTGTATTATCACAACATTAAATTGTTACTTTTTGGCTTATTCATTGTCCGTTCATTTGCGCCCCCTGTTGTGGGTCCGTGCTACGACACCTTCCCAAGAGCCACTGACTGTGTGCACTCGGCGATCCATCACACGCTGACAGATCAGCGCCGTGCATTAAAAAACACATCACATCCAGATGGATGACAATGAGTTTGAAAAATTTTCACTTTACAGCATTTAGTCTCAAAGATCAGATGTGGTTTGGCTCAGAATTGCGTCCAATACAGGTTCCAACACATCACATTAAAAAACAAACCTCCCCTTCTCTACTTATTTATTTATTTATTTATTATTTTAGAAGTGCCCCTGAAATTGCAATTGAAATTGACATCAAAAGACAGCAGGCTACAATATAACTCTTATCCATGGATTGCAAGTTTGAATAAACATGCCTACATGCTAAATGTCTGTTATTAACTTGTCTTTCAGGGAGGAACAATTAACTCTTTATTAATGTGCATATTTGTCTCAACATTTAGAAAAATATGTAACTTGATGTTTGGAAATATTGGGCTAAATATGAAAATATTGAGCATTGACTAATGTAAAAAAAAGTTTTATGTTTGACAGAAATGTGACACTCCAGTATTTTCTTTTTTTTTTTTCTCCCTAATTTTTGGTCTTCATCTGTGGGTCAAAAGAAAATCCAAACTGAAATGTTACCAGCATTCCCATGTAAATGAAATCAAATGTGATTCTTTTCTCCATCAAATAAACCATTCAATTATGAAGATAAGCCTCATTTTAAATGTCACAAGTTTATCATCATCATCATCAAGTGTGTGAAATATATTTTCTGTCTTCATACACTGACAAAAATAGAAATCAATTCAATCAAATGTTTTTTTATATAGCTCCAAATCACAACAAACAGTTGCCCCAAGGCGCTTTATATTGTAAGGCAAGGCCATACAATAATTATGTAAAACCCCAACGGTCAAACGACCCCCTGTGAGCAAGCACTTGGCTACAGTGGGAAGGAAAAACTCCCTTTTAACAGGAAGAAACCTCCAGCAGACCAGGCTCAGGGAGGGGCAGTCTTCTGCTGGGACTGGTTGGGGCTGAGGGAGAGAACCAGGAAAAAGACATGCTGTGGAGGGGAGCAGAGATCGATCACTAATGATTAAAATGCAGAGTGGTGCATACAGAGCAAAAAGAGAAAGAAACAATGCATCATGGGAACCCCCCAGCAGTCTACGT
Source organism: Thalassophryne amazonica (assembly GCF_902500255.1). NCBI lineage: Eukaryota > Metazoa > Chordata > Actinopteri > Batrachoidiformes > Batrachoididae > Thalassophryne > Thalassophryne amazonica. The sequence continues at coordinate 135,697,251 of NC_047106.1, forward strand.
CTATAGCAGCATAACTAAGGGATGGTTCAGGGTCACCTGATCCAGCCCTAACTATAAGCTTTAGCAAAAAGGAAAGTTTTAAGCCTAATCTTAAAAGTAGAGAGGGTGTCTGTCTCCCTGATCTGAATTGGGAGCTGGTTCCACAGAGAGGAGCCTGAAAGCTGAAGGCTCTGCCTCCCATTCTACTCTTACAAACCCTAGGAACTACAGTAAGCCTGCAGTCTAAGAGCGAAGCGCTCTATTGGGGTGGATATGGTACTACGAGGTCCCTAAGATAAGATGGGACCTGATTATCAAAACCTTATAAGTAAGAAGAAGAATTTTAAATTCTATTCTAGAATTAACAGGAAGCCAATGAGAGAGGCCAATATGGGTGAGATATGCTCTCTCCTTCTAGTCCCCGTTAGTACTCTAGCTGCAGCATTTTGAATTAACTGAAGGCTTTTTAGGGATATTATATATATTATTATATTATATTATAATATTAAAATGCAAGACTTTTGTTTTGTTCCCATTTTTCATGAGCTGAACTTAAGATCTAATGTATTTTCTATATACACAAAAGACCTATTTCTCTAAAATATTGTTCACAAATCTGTGTTTCATGAGCACTTCTCCTTTGCCGAGATAATCCATCCCACCTCACAGGTGTGGTATGTCAAGATGCTGATTAGACAGCATGATTAGTGAGAATCAATCCCACAGCCTTCTGGCTGTGAGTAACAGTGGTAACCACAAAGCCACCATGCTACCCATAAATGAATACTCTTATAGTGAACTGTTTTGTTTTCTATATGCATTCCAGTTTTATTATATATAATTATGGGTCCAAGCCAAAAGTGCTGGAGCCCTCTTGAAATTACTGGCATTATTATTATTATTATTGTCATCTATTACCTATTAGTATCTGCATTGTAAATGTACTCCCAAAATACCCCACAAATTTGAACCATTTCCCACTCAAATAGCGTAATTTGATTGATATTATTATCCTTAATTGGTGAAACAAATTTGCTACAATTAGTTGTAATTAGTTATTCTGGGGCAGCACGGTGGCTTCGTGGTTAGCACTGTTGCCTCACAGCGAGAAGGTCATGAAGTTCAATTCCCACCTGTGGCCTTTCTGTGTGGAGTTTTGTGCTCTCCCCATGTTTGCGTGGGTTTCCTCCGGGTGCTCCGGTTCCTCCCACATCCAAAGACACACAGGTTAGGTGGCCTGGAGACTTTAAATTGTCTGTAGGTGTGTGTGTGCGGGTGTGAATGTGTTTGTTTGTCTATATGTGGCCCTATGACAGACTGGTGTCCTGTCTTGGGTGAACCCCGCCTTGTGCTCTGTGACTGCTGGGATGGGCTCCAGCCCCCCGCGACCCTTCATTGGACTAAGCGGTTGAAGATGTTGTGTGTGTGTTTGTGTGTGTGGTGTGTGTGTGTGTGTGTGTGTGTGTGTGTCAAATACAAAGAAAAACTCACATTTCAGTACATAATGAATATAATAGTTTGTTTGAGTTAAAACACTACAACACTATGATTTTAAAAGACAATATTAAAATTAATATTTAGCAATATTATAACTTAAGCAAATAAACGTAATTGTGATTTAAACACTATTTAACCCTGAACATAAAGAACACAACAACAGCATTATCGTATAAAACACCTTTCTAAACATGATCATACTCATTCATTTTCTATATCCACTTACTCCACTCAGGGGTCACAGGAGGCTGAAGCTTATCCTAGCAGTCATGGGGCAAGAGGCGGGCGACACCCAGGACAGGACACCAGTGTACCGTATCCACATATGGACAACCAGCACATTCACACACACACACACACACACACACACACACACACACACACACACACACGGTCAACTGCAATATTAAAATATTTGAGCAATTCCATAGGAAACCTAAATGAATAAACGGTTTATTTTATTTGAAACACCACTTTAAACATGACAACGCAATAAAATTAAACTATTTAAGCAATAATACATATAAAAAAGTTAACAAATAACTGTCTTGTAATTATAACATCACTGTAAATATGATTAGAAATACAATATTAAAATAAATATTTCAGGAATAACAAAAAGTTAACAAATAAACTGTCTTGTAATTATAACACCACTTTAAATGTAAGAAATAAAACATTAAAATAAATATTTAGGCAGTAACATAAAAAAGTTAACAAATAAACTGTCATGTAATTATAACACCACTTTAAACATAAGAAATACAATATTAAAAATAAATATTTCAGGAATAACATGAAAAGTTAACAAACTGTCTTGTATTATAAACCACTAAACAAAAAAATGCAATATTAAAATAAGTATTTAAGCCATTATATGAAAACCTTCATCAACGTGACACATTTCGTGCAGATTGGCTTGCCGTAAAATGCACCCCCATAAAAAATATCCTTCTGTTAGTCCCAGTGTAAAATGCTTTTAAGAGTACATTCATAACACAGATACTGATAGATACAGCAAATTTCATCAATGTGACACCTTCCAGGGGGAAGATAGGAGGGGGTGCATTTTGTGGAAGACTGGCTTGCTGTAAAATGCCCCCCCCCCCCCCAAAAAAAAAATCCTACATGACACCTACTTTTAGGTTTTATATACTTTCAGGATGCATCCATGGTCATTTGACTGAGGAGGCCAAAGACCACTGACAAAATAATAATAATAATATAATAAAATGATCACATTCAAAATGAGGCTTATCTTCATAATTGACTGGTTTATTTGATGAAGAAAAGAATCACATTTGATTTCAATGACATGGGAATGCTGGTAACATTTCAGTTTAAATTTTCTTTTGACTCACAGATGAAGACCAAACTAAGGAGAAAAAAAGGAAAACACTAGATTGTCACATTTCTGTCAAACCTAAAACATTTTTTAGATTAGTTAATGCTCAGTATTTGCACATTTAGCCAAATATTTACAAACATCAAGTTACATATTTTGCTAAATAAATAGGTAAATTAATAAATAGGTAATTGTTCCTCGCTGAAAGACAGATTAATAAAGCATAATATAAGTAATAATAATGTAAAATAATAAATCATAAAAACAATGGCTGAAGGGGGTCTCGCCCGGGGAGTAATTCATTGTAGAACCGCCACTGCTCTCCCCTTCCCTGCCCTTGCTGAATAAATCTGTTTCCAGATGTAACTAGTTAGACAGAAACTATATTTCACACACTTCCAAAAATACACGTTCTTTTCACTTTTGTGTTGTGTTTGGAAATTAAGTAACATGGAATGAACAACCATTGTTTTGTATACATTTTATAATAATAATAATAATAATGGCCATAACAATAATTCTGATGATGATGATGATTGGGATACTCTGAATAAATTTTATTTTATATACAGACATATACAGACAACTAGGAATGGACGCTAATTTCAACAGGGTCCTCAAATGTTCCACAGTGATTCGAGCTGCATATTCATTCATAACGTCAATGAATAAAATTAAAATAATTTTAACTTTATTAATAACGTCAATGAATAAAATTAAAATAATTTTAACAAAAAACACACCATATGTGATGAAACGTCATAAATAAAATAGAGACGCTTCATTCCGACTAAACAAAAGCAGCCAATTAGTGCTCGTAAATATGAGCATATCTGTTCACTCCCACATATCTGGAGAAAACGTGACATAGAATAAGTATCATATTGATTTGTGTACATTTTTGTTTGTGTATTTGTGTAAACTGTGTATTTGTGCTGTTAAATGTGAGTTTAAGGCGACGAGTTTCAAATGCGCGTGCCCGTGAAGGGGGTGCTTTTCACGGCAGGGGTGCTGAATTCGGCACAACACCGTGCACATCGTCATGTCTTCCGAAGAGGAAGCAGGGAGGAAGCAGGGACTCAGAGGCAGACTCGTCCATCACCCAGGCCGAAGTCACCGAGGTGGTCAGAAAGCTCCTTGGTGGCAAGGCTCCTGGGTGGACGAAATCCGTCCTGATTACCTTAAGTCTGTGGATATTGTGGGACTGTCCTTGTTGACACGTCTCTGCAACATCGCATGGCGGTCGGGGACAGTACCCCTGGATTGGCAGACCGGAGTGGTGGTCCCTCTGTTTAAGAAGGGGGACCGGAGGGTGTGTTCCAACTACAGGGGAATCACACTCCTCAGCCTCCCCGTAAGGTCTATTCCAGGGTGCTGGAGAGGAGAATTCGACCGATAGTTGAACCTTGGATTCAGGAGGAGCAGTGTGGTTTACGTCCTGGTCGCGGCACACTGGACCAGCTCCACACCCTCCATCGGGTGCTCGAGGGTTCATGGGAGTTTGCCAACCAGTCCACATGTGCTTTGGGGATCTGGAGAAGGCGTTTGACCGTGTCCCTCGAGGCGCCCTGTGGGGGGGTGCTCCGGGAGTACGGGGTCTGGGGTCCTTTGCTAAGGGCTATCCAGTCCCTGTACAACCACAGCAGGAGCTTGGTTTGCATTGCCGGTAGTAAAACCTGTTTCCAGTGCACGTTGGCCTCCGTCAGGGCTGCCCTTTGTCACCGGTTCTGTTCATTACTTTTATGAACAGAATTTCTAGGCGCAGCAAGGGTGTAGAGGGGTCTGGTTTTGGAACCACAGAATCTCGTCTCTGCTGTTTGCGGATGATGTGGTCCTGTTGGCTTCCTCAAACCAGGACCTTCAGCGTGCACTAGGGCGGTTTACAGCCGAATGTGAAGCGTCTGGGATGAAGATAAGCGCCTCCAAAACCGAGGCCATGGTTCTCGACCAGAAAATCGATCGATCTACGTTCCGACCCTCACCTATGGTCATGAGATTTGCCCGAGCCACCTCAACTGACTCCTTTCGACGTGGAGGAGCAGCGGCTCGACTCCGAGCTCCTCCCGAGTGACCGAGCTCCTCACCCTATCTCTAAGGGAGCGCCCAGCCACCCTGCGGAGGAAAGTCATCTCGGCCGCTTGTACTCGCGATCCTCGTTCTTTCGGTCATGAGCCAAATCTCATGACCATAGGTGAGGATCGGAACGTAGATCGATCGGTAAATCGAGAGCTTTGCCCCCCTACTGAGCTCTCTCTTCACCACGACGGTCCGATACAGCGACCACATCACTGCAGATGCTGCACCGATCCGTCTATCGATCTCACGCTCCATCCGTCCCTCACTCGTGAACAAGACCCCGAGATACTTAAACTACTCCACTTGAGGCAAGGACACTCCACCGACCTGAAGAGGGCAAAGCACCTTTTTCCCGTCGAGAACCATGGCCTCGATTTGGAGGTGCTGATTTTCATCCCGGATGCTTCACACTCGGCTGCAAAACCGCCCCAGTGCACGCTGAAGTTCCTGATTTCACGAAGCCAACAGAACCACATCGTCCGCAAACAGCAGAGACGAGATTCTGTGTTCCCAAACCAGACCGCCTCTACACCCTGGCTGCGCCTAGAAATTCTGTCCATAAAAAATAATGAACAGAACCGGTGACAAAGGGCAGCCCTGGCGGAGGCCAACGTGCACTGGAAACAGGTTTGACTTACTACCGGCAATGCATACCAAGCTCCTGCTGTGGTCGTACAGGGACCAGATAGCCCTTAGCAAAGGACCCCGGACCACGTACTCCCGGAGCACGCCCCACAGGGTGCTCCGAGGGACACGGTCAAATGCCTTCTCCAGATCCACAAGCACATGTAGACTGGTTGGGCAAATTTCCATGAACCCTCGAGCACCCGATAGAGCGTGCAGAGCTGGTCCAGTGTGCTGCGACCAGGACGAAACCACACTGCTCCTCCTGAATCCGAGGTTCAACCATCGGTCGAATTCTCCTCTCCAGTACTCTGGAATAGACCTTACCGGGGAGGCTGAGGAGTGTGATCCCCCTATAGTTGGAACACACCCTCCGGTTCCCCTTCTTAAACAGAGGGACCACCACCCCGGTCTGCCAATCCAGAGGCACTGTCCCCGATCGCCACGCGATGTTGCAGAGGCGTGTCAGCCAAGACCGCCCACAACATCCAGAGACTTAAAGTGCTCAGGACGGATTTCATCCACCCCAGGAGCCTTGCCACAGAGGAGCTTTCTAACCACCTCTGTGACTTCGGCCTGGGTAATGCATGAGTCCGCCTCCGAGTCCCCAGTCTCTGCTTCCTCTTCGGAAGACGTGACGATGGGATTGAGGAGATCCTCGAAGTACTCCTTCCACCACCCGACAACATCCCCAGTCAGGGTCAACAGCTCCCCACCCGCACCGTAAACAGTGCTGTGGAGAGCTGTTTCTTCCTCCTGAGGCGTCGGATGGTTTGCCAGAATCTCTTCGAGGCCGACCGAAGTCCTCCTCCATGGCCTCCCCGAACTCCTCCCAGACCCGGGTTTTGCCTCTGCGACCCGCACGGGTGCGGCACGCTTGGCCTGCCGGTACCTGTCAGCTGCCTCTGGGGTCCCACCTACCAACAAAGATAAGTAGTACTCCTTCTTCAGCTTGATGGCATCCCTTACTTCCGGTGTCCACCACCGGGTTCGGGGATTGCCGCCGTGACAGACACCAGAGACCTTGCGACCACAAGCTACGAGCAGACGCATCGACAATGGAGGTGGAGAACATGGTCCACTCGGACTCCATGTCTCCAACCTCCCCCGGGATCTGGGAGAAGCTCTTCCTGGAGGTGGGAGTTGAAGACCTCGCTGACAGAGGTTCCGCCAGTCGTTCCCAGCAGAACCTCACGATACGTTTGGGCCTGCCAGGTCTTACTGGCTTCCTACCTCCCAGCGCATCCAACTCACCACCAGGTGGTGATCAGTCGACAGCTCTGCCCCTCTCTTCACTCGAGTGTCCGAGACACCTGGCCGAAGTTCAGATGATACGACTACAAAGTCGAGCATCGACCTCCGGCTCAGGGTGTCCTGGTGCCATGTGCACTTATGGACACCCTTGTGCTCAAACATGGTGTTCGTGATGGACAACTGTGACTAGCACAGAAGTCCAACAACTGAACACCACTCGGGTTCAGATCGGGGAGGCCGTGCTTCCCGATCACCCCCCTCCAGGTCTCACTGTCGCCGCCCACAGTGGGCGTTGAAATCCCCCAGGAGAACAATGGAGTCCCCCAGTCGGAGCGCTATCTAGTACCCCTCCCAGGGACTCCAGGAAGGTCGGGTACTCTGCACTGCTGCTCGGCCCGTAGGCCGAGACAACGGTGAGAGACCTGTCCCCGACCCGAAGGCGTAGGGACGCGACCCTCTCGTTCACCAGAGTGAACCAGCTCTCCGCCTCTCCCCGTGGGCGACGCCAGAAAAAATGAAGCGTCCAGCCCTCTCCAGGAGTTGGTACCAGAGCCCAGCTGTGCATGGAGGTGAGCCCGACTATCTCTAGTCGGTATCTCTCAACCTCCCGCACAAGCTCAGGATCCTTCCCCCCCAGCGAGGTGACATTCCACGTCCCAACAGCCAGGGGCTGTGAGCATGGACCGGGCCACCCGCCCTCGACCGCCACCCAATCCTCTCTGCACCCGACCCCCATGGCCCCCTCTGCAGGTGGTGAACCCACAGGAGGGGGGACCCATAATCATATATAAAATAATAAAATAAAACTGGAATATATATAGATAGAAAACAAAAGAGTTCACTATAAGAGTGTTATTACGGGCAGCATGGTGGCTTAGTGGTTACCACTGTTACCTCACGGGCTGTGGGATTGATTCCCACCTGTGTAATAATCATGCTGTCTAATCAGCATCTTCACATGCCACACCTTTGTTCTCATGAAGGGGGTGCTCCTCACAGCTTCCTATCGGCTCCTCGCGGCTTTCTATCGGCTCCTCGCGGCTTTCTATCGGCTCCTCGCGGGTTCCTATCGGCTCCTCACGGGTTCCTATCGGGCTTTCAATCGGCTCCTCACAGCTTCCCATCGGCTCCTCACTTCTTCCTGTTGGGCTTTCTATTGGCTCCTCGCGGCTTTCTATCGGCTCCTCATGGCTTCCTATCGACTCCTCACGGCTATTGGCTCCTCATGGCTTCCTGTCGGCTAGGAATAAATTGAAGAGGCTTCATGGGATTTGCAACTTTTTTCAGCTGGCTGAGCCGAAAATATCCACAAATATTACGTTGTGTGGAGGAGTAAGCTATGTTAGCATAACAAGCACGTTTTTACGTGAAATATTTAAAATGACAAATGAGTCGATTAATCCTGAGCTAATTTTTATTTGTTTAGTTTTTTGATTGGAAATTACCTTTCAGCTTAAAAATCTTTTGAATTTATTGCCTCCTGGTTTTCTAGATGATCAACTGGATTTCACGATTTAATTAATCCATTTAATTATACCGTGTATTTGTTTTGTTTTGTTTTGTTGATTGATGGACAATATTGCCAACACAGTAAAGCATTTGGCTTAGTTTTTTATGCTTTTTTTTTTTTTTTTTTTTTTGCTTCCTTGCTCTCGGCCGAGACGGTCGCATTTTTCTCTTCTCCCTCCCTCCTTATCTTTCCTGCTTCTGTGGCATGTTGTCTGTGAGGCTGCCAGCTTTGCTCTTCTGGAAACAGCAAAAATGGATCTGTTAAAGTGGTCTCTGAATGCAATTGACACTATTTTTTCTACAAGACACTCGGGAGCGGAGGACCCGACCTGTCCTGCCGGGACACATGTGATGGGTTATGTGATGGACAGTTGGAGGAAATGGCAGGTCATGTGCCTTTACACGCTTTCTGTGGAGGACGTCGAAGATGTGTATATTTTAGCATGGTGGTGACCGGGTTCCTGCTGTGTGGGTGGGCATAGCGCTGGTTTACTGGAAAATTAAGAAAGTGGAAGCAGCAATAACTGGCCCGTCCAGGCTGCCCCACATGATTGATTCGATTGGAAGGGCAGTGTCAGCTCAGTCGGCGGGTGTTAACCGCGCGTTGGAAACCATCTCTGGTAGGATGGCTGCACTGGAAAACCGCATTGATCGTCAGTAATGACCACATCTCCTCTCCTAATTCAGATGTATTGGAAGCCACTCTGTCTCAGACTGTGGAATCTTTCAGGCGTCTGCTAATCTGGATTTTCATTTGGCTTCCCAAAACACAGCTGCACTTCAAGGCCGCTGTGATAAAAACCTCCTGGAGAAGAACAACGCTCATGCCTCACCCCCCCCCCGGTCTTCCCCTCGCCCTCAGCTTCTCCAGCTCTGACGTTGACTGTGGACAGTGGACTGTTCAGGGCTGGGCCCTTCCTCCCTCCAGACGGACGAGCAAGGCCGTTGATGCCGCCTAAAGGCGACCTCCGGGTTTTCTGTCTGATAACTGGACTCTTACAAATCTCGGTCGTCTCTCGTCCTGTTGTTGGGTGTGATCATTGTTCATTGTGCTGATGGGTTTTTTTCCTGCATTGCTGCTGCATGATTCAATGCAGCAGCAATGAAGGTTTTTCTTTCCCAAGTCTTACCTTGTGTGTGCTTTTATATGTGTTCATGTTCCGGGCCGGCTTATGTGTGTTGTTTGTGGTGTCGTTTGTCGTCATGAGGCCGGTCATGGTTTGCTCAGCCCTGCTGTTGACCTAAGGCAGGACATACATCTGGAGCTGGTCCCCGGGCGCCTAAAGGTGACTTCTGCTCCTAACTGGCAATTAGGATGGGTTAAATGCAGTAAACACATTTCATTGTGCAGGGAACATGTTCCTTTGTGCATATGACAATAAAATTCTTTTGAATCCTTTGAATCCTTGAATCCTTAAAACGTTTTTTCTATGTGGGCTCGATATCCAGCAGTCCAATGGAGCGTCTGATGGCTTTGGACTGAATAGAGAGAGGCTTGTAGATGGCTGCATTGATCTTCTCAACGATCCACACAAAGAGACGCCCATAAATACCCTAGATGCACACACAAACACATTCACAATGTTGAATGGAAACCATACACTGCGATCTCAAGACAGAAAAATGGAGGGTGCGGGGGTGTCACGCCCTCAAAATACTGAGAAAGGAAAATCTGATACAACATAATTAATAAATAAGAACTAAGTATGATTTCCTTATAGTCAGAGTATGCAAGTGCCTGTCAGTATCAGTATACTTTTAAATGTGTTCCAACACTTCATTTCAGAATTTTAATTTCATTTCATTTTACTTCAGTTAGTGAGATTAAAGCCTACTTCCTGGTTGGGTCACCCATCATGTGAAAGTTTGTAGGTCAAAAAAAGTCAGACAATTATGTGACCTGAGGCTGAGTTTTAATTAGTGCATCAAACGTCTTTCCCTTAGAGAAGTAGCTTTGCGGACCATGTACCATTGTTGTTTGTTTTTTTTTCTTAATCTAATTTTATTGGAAAACGGACAAATCACTCACTCCCCAGTGCAAGAGTTTCACTTGCCTGCTATCACCCTGGCCATGAAGCTCAGAATTATTGGTATGCTGACGACCGCCACAACTTTCATGTTCCAACTCCAATGTACAGCAACTTTTGTCTTATTTAGATCATCACACACATCAAAGAATTTGAAGCAAAGATTAATACAAAGCACTCTGTGGAATTATAAAATGTGCTTTGAAGCATTGAATCAAATCCTTTCGAAGCCTGAATTCAAAACAAGAAGCCAACTGTGGACTAGCTGAGCTACAATACCTAGTTACTGACTGATAACGTTAGCTATCAAGGTAGGTTATCACATAATTCGAAGCAGAGATTGCAGCTGAAGCATTTTAGAGTATTCAAAGGTTTGAATCAAATCAAACCTAGTTTCACAGACTGAATTCAAAACAACACCACCAGCTGCCACTGATGCCATTACTGTGTTATGTGCAGTATGGAATCAATGTACAGTTATGATTTTGTTGGTAAAGTGCTGCAGTAGCTTTTTAAGAGATCTTCCTTCATTCCAACCCTACTCGTGACTTGCAAAGGCCAATATAAGTAGTTCAGTTTGTGTTTACAGTCATCAAATGCCAAGGAAGCCTTTGAAAACACAGGTTTTAGAAGAACTATTGGTCTGTGTAACCATGTGACGACAAAATAAATCTTCCTAAATGTATTTTTGGTATGCTACTCTTGACTATATGGGGATGGGTGACTGGCCAGAGCCTTTTCTGTGGGAAGCAAACTGGATATTTAAGGATATGATTCCTTCTTTGTTATGTTCTCCAATGCCATATACCAACACAGTGCAGAGTAGCTCCCTAAACTCTGTGAGTGAGATAGATTATCTCGTCAATAGTTTTACATCCTCATTGAGGACAACTTTGGATGCTGTAGCTCCTCTGAAAAAGAGAGCCTTAAATCAGAAGTGCCTGACCCCGTGGTATAACTCACAAACTCGCAGCGTAAAGCAGATAACCCGTAAGTTGGAGAGGAAATGGCGTCTCACTAATTTAGAAGATTTTCACTTAGCCTGGAAAAAGAGCCTGTTGCTCTATAAAAAAAAAGCCCTCCGTAAAGCTAGGACCTCTTACTACTCATCACTAATTGAAGAAAATAAGAACAACCCCAGGTTTCTTTTCAGCACTGTAGCCTGGCTGACAAAGAGTCACAGCTCTATTGAGCCGAGTATTCCTTCAACTTTAACTAGTAATGACTTCATGACTTTCTTTGCTAATAAAATTTTAAATATTTGAAACAATTACTCATAACCATCCCAAAGACATATCCTTATCTTTGGCTGCCTTCAGTAATGTTGGTATTTGGTTAGACTCTTTCTCTCAGATTGTTCTGTTTCATTAGTTACTTCCTCCAAACCATCAACATGTCTATTAGACCCCATTCCTACCAGGCTGCTCAAGGAAGCCCTACCATTAATGCTTCGATCTTAAATATGATCAATCTATCGTTATTAGTTGGCTATGTACCACAGGCTTTTAAGGTGGCAGTAATTAAACCATTACTTAAAAAGCCATCACTTGACCCAGCTATCTTAAATGTGCCCCTAGTGGTCAATCACCTCACTAAATGTGCTCCCAGTGTTCACAGTCAACTGCCCTAAATGTGCTGCCAGTGTTCGCAATCACTGCCCTAACTGGGCCCCCAGTGTTCAATTACCTCACTAAATGTGTCCCCAATGTTCACAATCAACTGTCCTAAATGTGCCTCAAGTGTTCACAATCACTGCCATAAATGTGCCCCCATTGGTCAGTCACCTCACTAAATGTGCCCCCAGTGTTCACAATCACTGCCGTAATTGAGGCCCCAGTGTTCAATTACCAACCTAAATGGGCCCCAGTGTTCACAATCACTGCCCTGAATTGTCACCGAGTGTTCACAATCACTGCCCTAAATGTGCCCCAAATGTTCAATTACATCACTAAATGTGCCCCAGCATTCACAATCACTGCCGTTATTGAGGCCCCAGTGTTCAATTACCTACCTAAATGGGCCCCCAGTGTTCACAATCACTGCCCTGAATTGTCACCGATTGTTCACAATCACTGCCCTAAATGTGCCCCAAATGTTCAATTACCTCACTAAATGTGCCGCAGTGTTCACAATCACAGAACAGGACCGACCTTATTACTGTGAAGGTGTCATGGTTAGCCTTTGCCCTGCTTCTCGCTCCTTCCCTTTTTACCCTGTGTGTAGTTCTGAGTTTTTCCCCCAGATGGCGCACACAGAGCCGAGTCTCACCTGCTGTGCATCGCCACTCATCACGGCCAATTACACCACAGTTCATGTATATACGAGGTCTTGTTGTGAAGGTGTAGGAACACGTGCTGCAGCAGTGCCCTGAGCCTGCGCTTCCACCTGGGCGGTGAGAGCCTCCATCCTCCGATTGAGAATCACATTCTTCTCGGTGACTAAGTCCAGCCGAGCAGTGAAAGCGGTTAAGATTCGCTGCAGCTCCCCTAACGCCTCCTGCTGACGCCTGTGCACCTCGCTCTTCCATTGGCTGTTCAAGCGATGGTTGACGCCCCTCGGGATCCATGACGCTGGCCGAGAAATCCTGTTGTGAAGGTGTAGGAACACGGACCCACAACAGGGGGCGTTAAATGAACGGACAATGGATAAGCCAAACAGTAACAATTTAATGTTGTGAAGTGCACAACGGAATACAGACAAATACAGTTTTGGTACCACAGACAATTATATGTTGATCGACGTGTGGGCAGGCTTGAGGATAGGAGACGTCCGTCCTGAACCGAGCCGGATCCCACACGGCCTTCACCGCCAACAGATCTGAAGAACACTGGAGCCGCCAAGTCCTGGATCCCCACGTGGCTACCGTCTCCTGCTGTCAGACCTGGTACTGCTGGCAGAGAACAGAAACAGTTTTGATGAGTGTGAGTTCGCACACTCAGTAATCCCACCGTCTGAGATGTGGTCCCGCCCTCTCGGCTGAATTCCTTTGTTTCACACGCCTCGAGACAGCGCGCGTTGCTTTATCAAAATTTTTTCTGGACCTGTGAGGAATATCCGAGTGGACACTATTCGACAAATTAAGCTGGTTTTCGGTGAAAAGTTAAACGGCTGATGAGAGATTATGGGGTGTTTCTGTCGGTGTAAGGACTTCCCATGGAGCGGGACGTAGCGCAGCGCTTCCAGGCGCCGTCGTCGGCCTGTTTTGACCTGAAAACATCCTAATTTAAGGCTTAATTCACCCAGGCCATCATGAGAGAACAGAGAAGATTCAGAAGAGGCGGCATGAAGACTTTATGCGGACATTCCACTGTTTAAGGACATTTTGTAATGAAAGACGTGCGCGCAAATTCGCCGAGTCATTTCCATGACGACTCGGCGAATCTGTGTGCGCTGCGACAGGGAAAACACCTCCGTGTTGAAAACCATTTGCAAAATTCAGGCGGCTTTTGATGGCTTTCAACAAGTGAGTAACTGAGAAATTGTTTAACAGCTGTTTAACAGCTTGGGCATGTTCCAACTTGCCCGTTAAGGTTTCCAAGGTTTCGCCCGACATGCGACTCTGCCCGCACGTTCTTTCATTACAAAATGTCCGTTTACAATGGAATGTCCAAATAAACTCCTCATGCCGACTTCTTCTGAAAGTTCTCTGTTCTCTGACGACCTACTGGGTCAACAGAGCCTGAAATGTGGAAGTTTTCAACTTGAAACGGCGAGACGCTGCTGCCTCGAAGCGCAGATCGCCGTCAGGCACCGTGGGCCGTCCTTACGGCGACGCTACCAGACCAAAATCTCTCATCAGCCGTTAAAATTTTTACCGACAACCAGCTGAATTTATCGAATGGTGTCCACTCAGTTGTGCCTTACAGTTTTGAAAAGATTTTGATCAAACAAAGCAGCAGTCTCTGAGCCATTCCTAAACAATGAAAAAATCGACGAGAGGGTGGGCCACTCCTCACTCAAAGACTGCCCACAGGCGAATGACGTAACCAACAGGCGTGAAAAAAACTCTCGCATGCCCACGAGGGTTCAAGCATGTCTGATGTAATCACACGTGATTCAAATCCATATGGTTTTTGAAAAAAATAATAAGGTCAGATACTTTTCTAATAGACCTTGTATATTGTCGTTACTGTGCTTTTATATTTATTGTGACGCTGCTTCCCCACTTATTTCTGGCATTAGAATTCCCTCTATTGGATTTTCTCAGTACTGCAGGCAATTATACTGTATTTACGTGGGATTCAGTTACATGATTATTAATATGTATATTGTTTTCTGTTTCAGATAACCACACACAATCACACACACAAATACCCCGAACTCAAACCACTTATGCCCATGTACCTGCATCTCCATTTCCATCAATAAACCAGGGCTGTGAAATGAAAATTGTGAAATCCGAGGAAAATTCGCAGGGGGTCTGGGGGGAGCCGGGGTTTAGGGCCTTGTGGGGCCCCAAAACCAAATTAAATTTTCATCTACTGAAACATTTTCAACATCTCCTGGAAGAACAAATCTTAAAATTAGTGTATATTTAAATGATCCTTGATTCAACCTTTCATTTGAACCGTCAATGATCATGTTGAAATAACAGAATATGACGTGGAAGTAGGACCTGGAATGATTTTCCTTTTAATTGTAAACCAAATTATGCATTAACTCAGAACAATTAAACTACATGAAATTCATGAAGACTGAAAAGACTGTTAAAGTATTTTAAAAACCACAGCTAAAGCTTGTAGAATATTTTAAAAATCAGGGTAAAATATCAATAAAATACCTTATAGTAAAAAGCCACACATTCTTGTGTAAATTCCTGTAAAGCCATTCAAAGCCACGTCTTTTTTCCCATGAAAAAAGTCTACATTAAAAAAATGTATTTACATTCTTGTGTAAATTCGTGTAGCCTAAATTCATTCAAAGCCACAATGTCTTTTTTCAATGAAAGAAAGTCTAGATTAATGAAAGAAAAAAGGCACATAATCTTTTCTGAAATTCTGTTTGAACAGCACAATGTTTATTTTCCAGAGAGAAAAAATTCTTACCAGTTCGCTTTTATTTGGCCAATAGAGCTCACTAATGAAGACTGGCAATTCAGGACTCTTCTTTTTTAATGTAAACGGGCACCAGTGGTGGGCACAGATAACCAAAAAATTAACTTCGATAACAGGTAATTGAAAAGTTATCTTTGATAAAGATAAAATGATAAACCACCCAAAAATGTATCAGAAATTACAGATAACCGATAAATTCCGGCATTGTCTCTGGTATAGTTGTAATTGCTAACATGCTGATTTTGAGCTTTAACACCAGGATCGCTTTTGGAAGCATCAAAAGTGACAACAGACCCAAACGAGACAGCAATTCCATCTTTCAGTGTTTTGTTCTCTGCTGGAAGCTCCAATTTACTACATGGCTTCCAGCACATATGCAAGTGAGAAGAGCCACCAAGCTCAATTCTAACCAATCACAGTGCTGCCATCAGGCCAAGGTCTTGGAAAATAAAGCCCTCCTGAGTTATGGTTTGGTGTATAAATAAAATGAATACTGATAGAATAACTCAATTAATGACAATTCTGTCATGTGTGCAAAGTTAAGATATAACATATATCTTTTAATGTTGAATAATGCACTAATTCAGAAGTTTTGTAACAAACACAGACAGATGGCATTCTGGGTAAAATGTGCCTCCACTACACTGATTGGTTGATTAATTCTATGTAAACCAACACGTTAATGTGAGGTGTGTCATGTGTTGGTGTTTACAGATAAATGTGCTTTTGTAAAATATGCCATTTTTTATTTGTAAAAAAAAAAAAAAGGCATTTTCAAAAAAAAAAAAAAAAGGCAAGTTGTAATTCGATAACCGTCTGATATAACTGGTGTCAAATAGTACACTGCCAACTACTGGTGCCAGTGCAAGTTTTGGCCCTTTTCCAGCTGATTTTTCATTTGTGTGAGAATTTTTTGGATCGCACCGAGTTTCAGGTTAATTGTGCTCCTGCATTGTTTAGTTTACATGGAGTAACAAGCTGCGTTTAACATCTCAGGACCACCTCCTGATCGGCAATCGTATGGTCAGATGAAAATCAAACCTGTTTGATATTCTTGTGCCTGTGCAAACACCACAGAGCTGTCTTGTAATGTTTTTTTTTTTTTTAAACTTTGATGTCTCCCATCAAGAGTTTTTGTAAATTAAGTTTGAAAAAAAAGCTTCTGTTTACGTTTACGTCGAGTCCAACATGTGGTTTTTGAACGTACAATGTGTGTGAGAACATAAATCGCTCTGAACTTTTACTGAACTACATATCTGCTACGAAACATTTAACAGGTAGCTGCTCACCTGATTTTAAAATTTACACGTTTTAGCTGTTCAGCTTTATTTACCACATTATCGGTCTAAAAATTATCGGACAAAAATTTATCGCGAGATAATGTCCGATTATGGTTTTTAAAGTTATCTAAACAGATAATCCGATAATGAAAACATTATCTTCGATAATTATCAGTTATCCGATTATCGGAACTGTGCCCCCACTGCAATACATAATTCAGTTTTTGGGCTTTTGTGTCAATTAACTTGTCATTGGATAGAACAGTGGCTGTTGTTTGTTAACGTGTGTACTTGTTTACAGGGTGCTCAGGGTAACCAGTCTACAGAAGAACTGATCAAGCAGCCAGACTTCTCTGAGAAGATTAAGCAGTTGCCGGGCTCCTTACAGCAGAGTCAGAACCAAAGTCAAAATGGACCCCCACCAGGTAAGTCATCACTTACTGTGTTGTCGCAGTTTGATGACAACCTGCCTGAGTGCTTCAGATGTCTTCAACAAATTGCTTTTCCTGTTGTCTCGTCAATCCAGGCTTGCTGGGCCATGGCCCGGGAATGAACAACATTAAAGTGTCCCTGCCATGCTATGACATTTTTACATATTCTTGAAGAACATAAAAAGCTTTTTCCACATGTTGTCTTTGGTTTTTTTTTTAACATAAATTACACTGAACAAGGATTTAGACGTTTTGTTGAGAATTTGAATTTACCGCCTCCGAGTTGACCTACTTTTTCGCTGCGACGGATGTGACGTCATTTGAGTAAATGTCTCGCAGCACCGCTCTGTTTACCAACACGGCAGACATGGACAGCGAAGGCATAGTGCGCGATTATAGCGAAGATTTAAGTGACATATCGATTGTTTTTGAAGAAGACGAGGAAGTTTCTGATGAAGATATTAACGGCGTAAATAATGAGCGGCTCCAAACGTGTATGTTCCAGCCGAATGTGACAGAAAGAGGATGAAGTGCAGCTGTCAGCTGACAACAACAGCGTTGAGGAGGACGACACAGAATGGTTTGTTCACTCAAAACTTTCTTGTAAATGATCATTTATTCCTGGCACGGTGTGTTTGTGTATGAAAAAAATATTTGAGCAGCACAGCGTGCTTAAATTCAGGAGTTTGTTCTAAAATCACTGAAAACAAAGTTTCTGTACATTCTGTATATTTAATCATTTATATGTCAATTTCTTGTGATTGCTAATTCTTCACTTTTTATTCAAAGCAAATGATTGCAAATCTTTATCTGAAAAGCTGTAGACCCACATGGGATGGGGGACAAGATTTCTAAATAAAAGAAAATTTTACTTCTATATCTGTTGTCAAATTTTATCAGGCATAATATTGTAGAAAAATGTTTATGCTAAATGGAGACTTTCCTGTCTAAAATACACATACAGAACATCTGTAATCATAAATTGCATCACATCTAATCTACTTTGAATGAACAGACGTCTGAACAAAAAACAGGCTGTTCAGTTTACATGCATATGTATATTTGGAAAACACAAAAATGTCAATGTTCTGTTTTTTTCAGGTGCTCATGTGAACAGTCAGCTGATGCCACTCGTGATCGAGTCTCCTTCTCATATCAGGGTCAGCTTTGCAGGTAAGTTGTCTGTTATCTCAGTAACACCCTAACTTTCAAACAGCATTTTTTAACGTATATAAGCAATGTTTTTATTAATGTTGTTTTAACTTCGTTTTAGGACTTTGGTGGCAACTCTTTTTGAATGAAAATGCAGGGAGACAAACAAAAGCAGACAAAGCAAGAGAGACCAAGGTTCAGATATACTTTCCTTAGTGGAAAAGAGGAGGATTCACAGTGAGAAAGTTAGCACAGATCCAACATGTGATATGTGGAAAATGAAAAAAACAAAACAAAACAGATTATTTGTATATTTTTATATAGCATGATAAAATGAATGAGAATACAATTTCACATAAGTTTCATATTGTTTCATTCAAATGAGAAGTGTTTTATAATTTGTTAAAAAAAACATTTTATTCAGTCTATATGAGCAACATAGCAAAAGAGGTTCTTCAGATCTGCAAAACACCAAACTGAGCAGAAATCCCCCATCCTCAACAAATAGCGACAATAGAGTGAGAAAAGCAGCACAGTTTGTCATGATTTCCCCAAATTTCTGCATTTTACATAAAAGTTTTTTTTTCACTCACACTTGCATAGGTTCATTGGAAGGAGCTTTCAAAGGGCTTTAAAACAAGCCTACATTTATTAAAATCCGTTAAGAAATAGCGACGCTAGTGCAAAAAAAGCAGTCAGTTTATTATTGATGATCGGCACATCTCCACCCTTAGTAATGGCGCCTTCCTGTCGCGCACGTCCATTCCAGGTCTACATTTCCATGCTCGTTCTAACTGATGAATGTTGACCGTTGTCATGGAGATTAAAACCCGCCAAGTTCAGAAGGAATCGCTATGACATCACGCGATGACATCACGCGATGACGTCACGTGTCGGGCGGGGCCACACCCGGAGGCAGAAAACTCTTAATGCAGCCACTGTTATGTGGGCCGCTGAAGAGGAGGTACTGCTGGCCCACCACCACCAGAGGGCGCCCTGCTTGGAGTGCGGGCTCCAAGCACGAGAAGAAGTGACAGCTGTCATTCATCCTCTGCACCAGCTGTCACTCGTTCATCATCATCATCATCACCATAAAGGCCAGACTGCAACTCCACCTCCTCGCCGAGAAATCGACTACTGAAGAGGTAACTTCTCTGCTGATTCATACGTTGTGTAATAATCTGAACTTCTGTTGCAGCCGTTTTCCTGGTGGTTTCCTTATCTGTGGAATTGGCGTTTGGTGTGACAGCGACGGCTTCGCCTCACACCCCAAACCAGATAAGTGGTTAATCAGGAGCTGCACGAGTGTGTGATTGGAGGTGGAGGTGCTCCCTCCTAACTGTGTGCAGACTGTGGATTACTGAGTGTGCGGACTCACATCTCATTCATCTTGTCTCTGCTTTCTGCCAGCAGTACCAGGGTCGACAGCCGAAGACAGAGGCCACCTGGGGACTCGGGACTTGGCGGCTCCGGGTTCTTCAGACCGTTGGTGGTGGAAGCCGTGTGGGACGCGGCTTCTCTCTCGTTGGGGTCTTCTATCTTCGAGCCTGCCCAAACGTCACCTGGTGTCAACTTGACTTTGCAAATTCTGTGTATTTAGTTGTGTATTATCACAACATTAAATTGTTACTTTTTGGCTTATTCATTGTCCGTTCATTTGCGCCCCCTGTTGTGGTCCGTGCTACGACAACCTTCCCAACAGGATTTCTCGGCCAATCGTCATGGATTCCGAGGGGCGTCAACCCGAGCTTGACGGCCATGGAAGAGCCAGGAGCGCAGGCGTCAGCGGGAGGCGTGTTGAGTGAGCTGGAGCAAATCTTAACCGCCTTCACGGCTCGGCTAGGATTTAGTGGCCGAGCAGAATGTTCTCCTTAACCGGAGGGTGGAGGCTCTCACCGCCAGGGTGGAAGCGCGCGATCAGGGCGCTGCTGCAAACACTACTCTTGCTGGTCCTGGGCCTGTAACATACGTTCCACTGGTCGTTCACGACCTCCCCACCGTCCCCTGAAAACTACATAAGCCCTCCGGAACCGTACGGAGGCTGTGTTGAGACGTGCGCAGACTTCCTCATGCAGTGTTCGCTCGTCTTTTCACAGCGTCCTGTCATGTACGAGTCAGACGCCCAGCCGGGTGGCTTATGTTATTAGTCTGCTTCGAGGGAGAGGCACGCGCCTGGGCTACGGCACTTTGGGAGCAGAATTCTCGGCTCCTAACGTCTTATGCTGAGTTTATACGGGAGTTCAAACAAGTTTTTGACCATTCCCAACAGAGGCGAGACCGCTTCGAGCGTGCTGCTGTCAATGAGATAGGGGCGCCGGCAGTGCAGCCGAGTATGCAGTCGACTTCCGCATCGGAATAACCTCCGCGCCGCCTTCGTAAATGGACTGTCTCCGGTCCTGAAGGAGCACCTGCTGGGTAAGAGGAACCGCGGGATTTTGACGGGCTGGTCGATTTGGGTTATACTCTTAGACAACCGTTTGAATGAGCATCGTCGGGAGCAGGCCGGGGGGCGTGACCGGGCACGAGCCGTCCCTCCCCCTTCCGGTTCCGAAAGGGTGACGGCGTCCCACGCTTCACTGCCAGAGAGCTCCGTGTGGCTACAGCTCCCCCTGCTGAGGAGGCTATGGACACGAGCAGGGCCAAAGTAAAAACAAACGTCAGACAAAGGAGGCTGGCCCACAGGGAGTGTTTTGTCTGCGGCTCTTGTGAGCATATGCAGAAGGACTGCCCCAAAACGGTCAAACTACAACGCCCGTCCTTAGAAACTGGGCTAAGGGTGGGTCATAACACGCACGCGGGGAAATCCCGCAAATCTGCACGAATCCCAGTAACGATCCTTTGTGGGGATTTAACCCTTCACGCCCCAGCACTGGTAGACACAGGGTCGGAAGGGAATCTGCTGGATAGCAGATGGGCAAAGGAAGTAGGGCTCCCCTGGTGGCTCTGCCGGCACCATTGCAGGTGCGAGCACTAGATGACACCCTGCTTCCATTAATCACACATCAGACAGCCAGTGACCTTGGTTGTGTCTGGAAATCACAGGGAGGAGATCGTGTTCCATGTAACACCTTCTACCTCCCGAGTGATTTTGGGATTTCCATGGATGGTGAAGCACAGTCCCCGGATAGATTGGCCGTCCGGGGTTGTGATGCAGTGGAGCGAAACCTGCCACCGGGAGGTGTTAGGATCCTCGGTTCCTCCCGGCACGACGGCTAATGAGGAGGTTTAAAGTCCCCCCCAATCTATCGGCGGTGCCAAAGGAGTACCACGATCTTGCTGACGTTTTCAGCAAAGATCTGGCGCTCACTCTTCCCCCGCACCGACCGTACGATTGTGCCATCGATTTGGTCCCGGGCGCTGAGTACCCGTCCAGTAGGTTGTACAACCTCTCACGTCCGGAACGCGAATCAATGGAGACCTACATCCGGGACTCTTTAGCTGCCGGGCTGATCCGGAACTCCACCTCCCCGATGGGTGCTGGTTTCTTTTTTGTGGGCAAAAAGGACGGCGGACTCCGTCCATGCATTGATTACACAGGGCTGAACGAGATCACGGTTCGCAACCGATACCCGTTACCTCTGTTGGATTCAGTGTTCACGCCCCTGCATGGAGCCCAAATTTTCACTAAATTGGATCTTAGAAACGCGTACCACCTGGTTCGGATCCGGAAGGGAGACGAATGGAAGGCGGCATTTAACACCCCGTTAGGTCACTTTGAGTACCTGGTCATGCCGTTCGGCCTCACTAACGCCCCCGCAACGTTCCAAGCTTTGGTAAATGACGTCTTGCGGGACTTCCTGCATCTGTTCGTCTTCGTATATCTGGACGATATACTCATCTTTTCCCCGGACCCTGAGACCCATGTCCAGCATGTACGTCAGGTCCTACAGCGGTTGTTGGAGAACCGGCTGTTTGTGAAGGGCGAGAAGTGCGAGTTCCACCGCACTTCTTTGTCCTTCCTGGAGTTCATCATCTCCTCCAACTCCGTCGCCCCTGATCCGGCCAAAGTTGCGGTGGTGAGAGATTGGCCCCAACCAACAAGCCGCAGGAAATTGCAGCAGTTCCTCGGCTTTGCAAATTTCTACAGGAGGTTCATTAAAGGCTACAGTCAGGTAGTTAGCCCCCTGACTGCCCTGACCTCCACCAAGGTCCCCTTCATCTGGTCGGATCGGTGCGAAGCCGCGTTCCAGGAGTTGAAACGCCGGTTCTCGACTACACCAGTTCTGGTGCAGCCTGATCCTGATCGCCAGTACATAGTGGAAGTGGACGCCTCTGACTCAGGGATAGGAGCTGTGCTGTCCCAGAGCGTGGAGGCTGATAAGGTTCTCCATCCTTGTGCCTATTTTTCCCGCAGGTTGACCCCAGCTGAACGGAACTATGACGTCGGCAATTGGGAGCGCCTCGCGGTGAAGGAGGCTCTTGAAGAGTGAAGACACCTGCTGGAGGGGGCGTCGTTGCCTTTCATGGTTTTCACGGACCATCGGAACCTGGAGTACATCCAGACCGCCAAGCGGCTGAACCCCAGGCAAGCCCGCTGGTCTCTGTTCTTCGGGCGCTTTGACTTCCGGATCACGTATCGCCCCGGGACCAAAAACCAAAAATCGGATGCATTGTCCCGGGTGCACGAAGAAGAAGCCAAAGCGGGGCTGTCGAACCACACCGAGACCATCATCCCCGAGTCACTGTCGTGGCCTCCCTCACCTGGGACGTGGTGAAGACCGTCTGGGAGGCCCTGGCAAGGAGCCCGGACCGGGGACCGGCCCAAGAACAGAATGTACGTCCCACCAGAGGCAAGAGCTGCCGTATTGGACTTCTGTCACTGGTCCAAGCTCTCCTGTCATCAATCAATCAATCAATCCATTTTTTTATATAGCGCCAAATCACAACAAACAGTTGCCCCATCATCCCGGAGTGCGTAGGACCGTGGCAGTAGTCCAGCAGCGCTTCTGGTGGGCGTCCCTGGAAACCGACGTCCGGGACTACGTCCAGGCCTGTACCATCTGCGCCAGGGGCAAGGCAGACCATCGGAGGACCTCGGGACTCCTCCAACCCCTGCCGCTGCCTCATCGCCCCTGGTCTCACATCTGCCTGGACTTCATCACGGGCCTCCCGCCGTCCCAGGGCAACACCATTATTCTCACTTCGTGGCCCTCCCGAAGCTCCCGACGGCCCAGGAGACGGCAGACCTCCTGGTCCACCACGTCATGCGGCTGCATGGGATACCATCGGACATTGTATCAGATCGTGGTCCCCAGTTCTCTTCGCAGGTGTGGAAGAGTTTCTGTAAGGAGCTGGGGGCCACCGTGAGTCTCTCGTCCGGGTACCACCCCCAGACAAACGGCCAGGCAGAGCGGGCTAACCAGGAGTTGGAGCAGGCCCTTCGCTGTGTCACCTCCGCGCGCCCGGCGGACTGGAGTCACCATCTGGCCTGGATCGAGTATGCCCATAACAGCCAAGTCTCGTCTGCTACCGGCCTCTCCCCTTTTGAGGCATGTTTGGGGTACCAGCCCCCATTGTTCCCGCTGGTGGAGGGAGAGGTCGGTGTGCCCTCGGTCCAGGCCCACCTCAGGAGGTGCCGCCGGGTGTGGCGGACCGCCCACTCTGCCCTGTTAAAGGCCCGGACGAGGGCCAAGACCCATGCGGACCGCCGGCGTTCCCCGGCCCCCACATACCAGCCCGGGCAGGAGGTGTGGCTTTCAACAAAGGACATCCCTCTCTGTGTGGACTCCCCCAAGTTGAAAGACAGATACATTGGACCATTCAGAATCGTCAAAATCATCTACCCGGCCGCAGTGAAGCTCCAACTCCCAGCTTCACTGCGGATCCACCCTGTGTTCCATGTGTCCCGCGTCAAGCCACACCACACCTCGCCCTTCTGTGCACCTGGACCTACGCCGCCTCCTGCCCGGCTCATCGACGGGGGGCCTGCTTGGACAGTCCGCAGGCTCCTGGACGTCCGTTGTAAGGGCCGGGGGTTCCAATATCTGGTGGACTGGGAGGGGTATGGACCTGAAGAACGCTTCTGAGTGAAGAGGAGCTTCATCCTGGACCCGGCCCTCCTGGCCGATTTCTACAAGAGACACCCGGACAAGCCAGGTCGGGCGCCAGGAGGCGCCCGTTGAGGGGGGGGGTCCTGTTATGTAGGCCACTGAAGAGGAGGTACTGCTGGCCCACCACCACCAGAGGGCGCCCTGCTTGGAGTGCGGGCTCCTAGCACGATAGGGCGCCAGACCCAGAAGAAGTGACAGCTGTCATTCATCCTCTGCACCAGCTGTCACTCGTTCATCATCATCACCATAAAGGCCGGACTGCAACTCCACCTCCTCGCCGAGAAATCGACTACTGAAGAGGTAATTTCTCTGCTGATTCATACGTTGTGTAATAATCTGAACTTCTGTTGCAGCCGTTTTCCTGGTGGCTTCCTTATCTGTGGAATTGGCGTTTGGTGTGACAGCGACGGCTTCGCCTCACACCCCAAACCAGATAAGTGGTTAATCAGGAGCTGCATGAGTGTGTGATTGGACTGTGTGCAGACTGTGGATTACTGAGTGTGCGGACTCACACTCATTCATCTTGTCTCTGCTTTCTGCCAGCAGTACCAGGGTCGACAGCCGAAGACAGAGGCCACCTGGGGACTCGGGACTTGGCGGCTCCGGTGTTCTTCAGACCGTTGGTGGTGGAAGCCGTGTGGGACGCGGCTTCTCTCTCGTTGGTGGTCTTCTATCTTCGAGCCTGCCCACACGTCACCTGGTGTCAATTGACTTTGCAAATTCTGTGTATTTAGTTGTGTATTATCACAACATTAAATTGTTACTTTTTGGCTTATTCATTGTCCGTTCATTTGCGCCCCCTGTTGTGGGTCCGTGCTACGACACCTTCCCAAGAGCCACTGACTGTGTGCACTCGGCGATCCATCACACGCTGACAGATCAGCGCCGTGCATTAAAAAAACACATCACATCCAGATGGATGACAATGAGTTTGAAAAATTTTCACTTTACAGCATTTAGTCTCAAAGATCAGATGTGGTTTGGCTCAGAATTGCGTCCAATACAGGTTCCAACACATCACATTAAAAAACAAACCTCCCCTTCTCTACTTATTTATTTTATTTATTTATTTATATTTTAGAAGTGCCCCTGAAATTGCAATTGAAATTGACATCAAAAGACAGCAGGCTACAATATAACTCTTATCCATGGATTGCAAGTTTGAATAAACATGCCTACATGCTAAATGTCTGTTATTAACTTGTCTTTCAGGGAGGAACAATTAACTCTTTATTAATGTGCATATTTGTCTCAACATTTAGAAAAATATGTAACTTGATGTTTGGAAATATTGGGCTAAATATGAAAATATTGAGCATTGACTAATGTAAAAAAAGTTTTATGTTTGACAGAAATGTGACACTCCAGTATTTTCTTTTTTTTTTTTTCTCCCTAATTTTTGGTCTTCATCTGTGGGTCAAAAGAAAATCCAAACTGAAATGTTACCAGCATTCCCATGTAAATGAAATCAAATGTGATTCTTTTTCTCCATCAAATAAACCAGTCAATTATGAAGATAAGCCTCATTTTAAATGTCATAATTTTTATCATCATCATCATCAAGTGTGTGAAATATATTTTCTGTCTTCATACACTGAACAAAAATAGAAATCAATTCAATCAAATTTTTTTTTTATATAGCGCCAAATCACAACAAACAGTTGCCCCAAGGCGCTTTATATTGTAAGGCAAGGCCATACAATAATTATGTAAAACCCCAACGGTCAAAACGACCCCCTGTGAGCAAGCACTTGGCTACAGTGGGAAGGAAAAACTCCCTTTTAACAGGAAGAAACCTCCAGCAGAACCAGGCTCAGGGAGGGGCAGTCTTCTGCTGGGACTGGTTGGGGCTGAGGGAGAGAACCAGGAAAAAGACATGCTGTGGAGGGGAGCAGAGATCGATCACTAATGATTAAATGCAGAGTGGTGCATACAGAGCAAAAAGAGAAAGAAACAATGCATCATGGGAACCCCCCAGCAGTCTACGTCTATAGCAGCATAACTAAGGGATGGTTCAGGGTCACCTGATCCAGCTCTAACTATAAGCTTTAGCAAAAAGGAAAGTTTTAAGCCTAATCTTAAAAGTAGAGAGGGTGTCTGTCTCCCTGATCTGAATTGGGAGCTGGTTCCACAGGAGAGGAGCCTGAAAGCTGAAGGCTCTGCCTCCCATTCTACTCTTACAAACCCTAGGAACTACAAGTAAGCCTGCAGTCTAAGAGCGAAGCGCTCTATTGGGGTGATATGGTACTACGAGGTCCCTAAGATAAGATGGGACCTGATTATTCAAAACCTTATAAGTAAGAAGAAGAATTTTAAATTCTATTCTAGAATTAACAGGAAGCCAATGAAGAGAGGCCAATATGGGTGAGATATGCTCTCTCCTTCTAGTCCCCGTTAGTACTCTAGCTGCAGCATTTTGAATTAACTGAAGGCTTTTTAGGGATATTATATATATTATTATATTATATTATAATATTAAAATGCAAGACTTTTGTTTTTGTTCCCATTTTTCATGAGCTGAACTTAAGATCTAATGTATTTTCTATATACACAAAAGACCTATTTCTCTAAAATATTGTTCACAAATCTGTGTTCATGAGCACTTCTCCTTTGCCGAGATAATCCATCCCACCTCACAGGTGTGGTATGTCAAGATGCTGATTAGACAGCATGATTAGGTGAGAATCAATCCCACAGCCTTCTGGCTGTGAGGTAACAGTGGTAACCACAAAGCCACCATGCTACCCATAAATGAATACTCTTATAGTGAACTGTTTTGTTTTCTATATGCATTCCAGTTTTATTATATATAATTATGGGTCCAAGCCAAAAGTGCTGGAGCCCTCTTGAAATTACTGGCATTATTATTATTATTATTGTCATCTATTACCTATTAGTATCTGCATTGTAAATGTACTCCCAAAATACCCCACAAATTTGAACCATTTCCCACTCAAATAGCGTAATTTGATTGATATTATTATCCTTAATTGGTGAAACAAATTTGCTACAATTAGTTGTAATTAGTTATTCTGGGGCAGCACGGTGGCTTCGTGGTTAGCACTGTTGCCTCACAGCGAGAAGGTCATGAAGTTCAATTCCCACCTGTGGCCTTTCTGTGTGGAGTTTTTGTGCTCTCCCCATGTTTGCGTGGGTTTCCTCCGGGTGCTCCGGTTTCCTCCCACATCCAAAGACACACAGGTTAGGTGGCCTGGAGACTTTAAATTGTCTGTAGGTGTGTGTGTGCGGGTGTGAATGTGTTTGTTTGTCTATATGTGGCCCTATGACAGACTGGTGTCCTGTCTTGGGTGAACCCCGCCTTGTGCTCTGTGACTGCTGGGATGGGCTCCAGCCCCCCGCGACCCTTCATTGGACTAAGCGGTTGAAGATGTGTGTGTGTGTTTGTGTGTGTGTGTGTGTGTGTGTGTGTGTGTGTGTGTGTGTGTCAAATACAAAGAAAAACTCACATTTCAGTACATAATGAATATAAATAGTTTGTTTGAGTTAAAACACTACAACACTATGATTTTAAAAGACAATATTAAAATTAATATTTTAGCAATATTATAACTTAAGCAAATAAACGTAATTGTGATTTAAACACTATTTAAACCCTGAACATAAAGAACACAACAACAGCATTATCGTATAAAACACCTTTCTAAACATGATCATACTCATTCATTTTCTATATCCACTTACTCCACTCAGGGGTCACAGGAGGCTGAAGCTTATCCTAGCAGTCATGGGGCAAGAGGCGGGCGACACCCAGGACAGGACACCAGTGTACCGTATCCACATATGGACAACCAGCACATTCACACACACACACACACACACACACACACACACACACACACGGTCAACTGCAATATTAAAATATTTGAGCAATTCCATAGGAAACCTAAATGAATAAACGGTTTATTTTATTTGAAACACCACTTTAAACATGACAACGCAATAAAATTAAACTATTTAAGCAATAATACATATAAAAAAGTTAACAAATAACTGTCTTGTAATTATAACATCACTGTAAATATGATTAGAAATACAATATTAAAATAAATATTTCAGGAATAACAAAAAGTTAACAAATAAACTGTCTTGTAATTATAACACCACTTTAAATGTAAGAAATAAAACATTAAAATAAATATTTAGGCAGTAACATAAAAAAGTTAACAAATAAACTGTCATGTAATTATAACACCACTTTAAACATAAGAAATACAATATTAAAAATAAATATTTCAGGAATAACATGAAAAGTTAACAAACTGTCTTGTAATTATAAAACCACTAAACAAAAAAATGCAATATTAAAATAAGTATTTAAGCCATTATATGAAAACCTTCATCAACGTGACACATTTCGTGGCAGATTGGCTTGCCGTAAAATGCACCCCCATAAAAAATATCCTTCTGTTAGTCCCAGTGTAAAATGCTTTTAAGAGTACATTCATAACACAGATACTGATAGATACAGCAAATTTCATCAATGTGACACCTTCCAGGGGGAAGATAGGAGGGGGTGCATTTTGTGGAAGACTGGCTTGCTGTAAAATGCCCCCCCCCCCCCCCCCCAAAAAAAATCCTACATGACACCTACTTTTAGGTTTTATATACTTTCAGGATGCATCCATGGTCAATTTGACTGAGGAGGCCAAAGACACTGACAAAATAATAATAATAATAATAATAAAATGATCACATTCAAAATGAGGCTTATCTTCATAATTGACTGGTTTATTTGATGAAGAAAAAGAATCACATTTGATTTCAATGACATGGGAATGCTGGTAACATTTCAGTTTAAATTTTCTTTTGACTCACAGATGAAGACCAAAACTAAGGAGAAAAAAAGGAAAACACTAGATTGTCACATTTCTGTCAAACCTAAAACATTTTTTAGATTAGTTAATGCTCAGTATTTGCACATTTAGCCAAATATTTACAAACATCAAGTTACATATTTTGCTAAATAAATAGGTAAATTAATAAATAGGTAATTGTTCCTCGCTGAAAGACAGATTAATAAAGCATAATATAATGTAATAATAATGTAAAATAATAAAATCATAAAAAAATGGCTGAAGGGGGTCTCGCCCGGGGAGTAATTCATTGTAGAACCGCCACTGCTCTCCCCTTCCCTGCCCTTGCTGAATAAATCTGTTTCCATATGTAACTAGTTAGACAGAAACTATATTTCACACACTTCCAAAAATACACGTTCTTTTCACTTTTGTGTTGTGTTTGGAAATTAAGTAACATGGAATGACAACCATTGTTTTGTATACATTTTTATAATAATAATAATAATAATGGCCATAACAATAATTCTGATGATGATGATGATTGGGATACTCTGAATAAATTTTATTTTATATACAGACATATACAGACAACTAGGAATGGACGCTAATTTCAACAGGGTCCTCAAATGTTCCACAGTGATTCGAGCTGCATATTCATTCATAACGTCAATGAATAAAATTAAAATAATTTTAACTTTATTAATAACGTCAATGAATAAAATTAAAATAATTTTAACAAAAAACACACCATATGTGATGAAACGTCATAAAATAAAATAGAGACGCTTCATTCCGACTAAACAAAAGCAGCCAATTAGTGCTCGTAAATATGAGCATATTCTGTTCACTCCCACATATCTGGAGAAAACGTGACATAGAATAAGTATCATATTGATTTGTGTACATTTTTGTTTGTGTATTTGTGTAAACTGTGTATTTGTGCTGTTAAATGTGAGTTTAAGGCGACGAGTTTCAAATGCGCGTGCCCGTGAAGGGGGTGCTTTTCACGGCAGGGGTGCTGAATTCGGCACAACACCGTGCACATCGTCATGTCTTCCGAAGAGGAAGCAGGGAGGAAGCAGGGACTCAGAGGCAGACTCGTCCATCACCCAGGCCGAAGTCACCGAGGTGGTCAGAAAGCTCCTTGGTGGC
The DNA here is from genome assembly GCF_902500255.1 of Thalassophryne amazonica. NCBI lineage: Eukaryota > Metazoa > Chordata > Actinopteri > Batrachoidiformes > Batrachoididae > Thalassophryne > Thalassophryne amazonica. Next base: position 135,727,498 of record NC_047106.1, read on the forward strand.
AAGGCTCCTGGGGTGGACGAAATCCGTCCTGATTACCTTAAGTCTGTGGATATTGTGGGACTGTCCTTGTTGACACGTCTCTGCAACATCGCATGGCGGTCGGGGACAGTACCCCTGGATTGGCAGACCGGAGTGGTGGTCCCTCTGTTTAAGAAGGGGGACCGGAGGGTGTGTTCCAACTACAGGGGAATCACACTCCTCAGCCTCCCCGGTAAGGTCTATTCCAGGGTGCTGGAGAGGAGAATTCGACCGATAGTTGAACCTTGGATTCAGGAGGAGCAGTGTGGTTTACGTCCTGGTCGCGGCACACTGGACCAGCTCCACACCCTCCATCGGGTGCTCGAGGGTTCATGGGAGTTTGCCCAACCAGTCCACATGTGCTTTGGGGATCTGGAGAAGGCGTTTGACCGTGTCCCTCGAGGCGCCCTGTGGGGGGGTGCTCCGGGAGTACGGGGTCTGGGGTCCTTTGCTAAGGGCTATCCAGTCCCTGTACAACCACAGCAGGAGCTTGGTTTGCATTGCCGGTAGTAAAACCTGTTTCCAGTGCACGTTGGCCTCCGTCAGGGCTGCCCTTTGTCACCGGTTCTGTTCATTACTTTTATGAACAGAATTTCTAGGCGCAGCAAGGGTGTAGAGGGGTCTGGTTTTGGAACCACAGAATCTCGTCTCTGCTGTTTGCGGATGATGTGGTCCTGTTGGCTTCCTCAAACCAGGACCTTCAGCGTGCACTAGGGCGGTTTACAGCCGAATGTGAAGCGTCTGGGATGAAGATAAGCGCCTCCAAAACCGAGGCCATGGTTCTCGACCAGAAAATCGATCGATCTACGTTCCGACCCTCACCTATGGTCATGAGATTTGCCCGAGCCACCTCAACTGACTCCTTTCGACGTGGAGGAGCAGCGGCTCGACTCCGAGCTCCTCCCGAGTGACCGAGCTCCTCACCCTATCTCTAAGGGAGCGCCCAGCCACCCTGCGGAGGAAAGTCATCTCGGCCGCTTGTACTCGCGATCTCGTTCTTTCGGTCATGAGCCAAATCTCATGACCATAGGTGAGGATCGGAACGTAGATCGATCGGTAAATCGAGAGCTTTGCCCCCCTACTGAGCTCTCTCTTCACCACGACGGTCCGATACAGCGACCACATCACTGCAGATGCTGCACCGATCCGTCTATCGATCTCACGCTCCATCCGTCCCTCACTCGTGAACAAGACCCCGAGATACTTAAACTACTCCACTTGAGGCAAGGACACTCCACCGACCTGAAGAGGGCAAAGCACCTTTTTCCCGTCGAGAACCATGGCCTCGGATTTGGAGGTGCTGATTTTCATCCCGGATGCTTCACACTCGGCTGCAAACCGCCCCAGTGCACGCTGAAGGTCCTGATTTCACGAAGCCAACAGAACCACATCGTCCGCAAACAGCAGAGACGAGATTCTGTGGTTCCCAAACCAGACCGCCTCTACACCCTGGCTGCGTCTAGAAATTCTGTCCATAAAAATAATGAACAGAACCGGTGACAAAGGGCAGCCCTGGCGGAGGCCAACGTGCACTGGAAACAGGTTTGACTTACTACCGGCAATGCAAACCAAGCTCCTGCTGTGGTCGTACAGGGACCGGATAGCCCTTAGCAAAGGACCCCGGACCCCGTACTCCCGGAGCACTCCCCACAGGGTGCACCGAGGGACACGGTCGAATGCCTTCTCCAGATCCACAAAACACATGTGGACTGGTTGGGCAAACTCCCATGAACCCTCGAGCACCCGATGGAGCGTGTAGAGCTGGTCCAGTGTGCTGCGACCAGGACGAAAACCACACTGCTCCTCCTGAATCCGAGGTTCAACCATCGGTCGAATTCTCCTCTCCAGTACTCTGGAATAGACCTTACCGGGGAGGCTGAGGAGTGTGATCCCCCTATAGTTGGAACACACCCTCCGGTTCCCCTTCTTAAACAGAGGGACCACCACCCCGGTCTGCCAATCCAGAGGCACTGTCCCCGATCGCCACGCGATGTTGCAGAGGCGTGTCAGCCAAGACCGCCCCACAACATCCAGAGACTTAAAGTGCTCAGGACGGATTTCATCCACCCCAGGAGCCTTGCCACAGAGGAGCTTTCTAACCACCTCTGTGACTTCGGCCTGGGTAATGCATGAGTCCGCCTCCGAGTCCCCAGTCTCTGCTTCCTCTTCGGAAGACGTGACGATGGGATTGAGGAGATCCTCGAAGTACTCCTTCCACCACCCGACAACATCCCCAGTCAGGGTCAACAGCTCCCCACCCGCACCGTAAACAGTGCTGGTGGAGAGCTGTTTCTTCCTCCTGAGGCGTCGGATGGTTTGCCAGAATCTCTTCGAGGCCGACCGATAGTCCTCCTCCATGGCCTCCCCGAACTCCTCCCAGACCCGGGTTTTTGCCTCTGCGACCGCACGGGTGCGGCACGCTTGGCCTGCCGGTACCTGTCAGCTGCCTCTGGGGTCCCACCTACCAACAAAGATAAGTAGTACTCCTTCTTCAGCTTGATGGCATCCCTTACTTCCGGTGTCCACCACCGGGTTCGGGGATTGCCGCCGTGACAGACACCAGAGACCTTGCGACCACAGCTACGAGCAGACGCATCGACAATGGAGGTGGAGAACATGGTCCACTCGGACTCCATGTCTCCAACCTCCCCCGGGATCTGGGAGAAGCTCTCCTGGAGGTGGGAGTTGAAGACCTCGCTGACAGAGGGTTCCGCCAGTCGTTCCCAGCAGAACCTCACGATACGTTTGGGCCTGCCAGGTCTTACTGGCTTCCTACCCTCCCAGCGCATCCAACTCACCACCAGGTGGTGATCAGTCGACAGCTCTGCCCCTCTCTTCACTCGAGTGTCCGAGACACCTGGCCGAAGTTCAGATGATACGACTACAAAGTCGATCATCGACCTCCGGCTCAGGGTGTCCTGGTGCCATGTGCACTTATGGACACCCTTGTGCTCAAACATGGTGTTCGTGATGGACAAACTGTGACTAGCACAGAAGTCCAACAACTGAACACCACTCGGGTTCAGATCGGGGAGGCCGTGCTTCCCGATCACCCCCCTCCAGGTCTCACTGTCGCCGCCCACGTGGGCGTTGAAATCCCCCAGGAGAACAATGGAGTCCCCAGTCGGAGCGCTATCTAGTACCCCTCCCAGGGACTCCAGGAAGGTCGGGTACTCTGCACTGCTGCTCGGCCCGTAGGCCGAGACAACGGTGAGAGACCTGTCCCCGACCCGAAGGCGTAGGGACGCGACCCTCTCGTTCACCAGAGTGAACCAGCTCTCCGCCTCTCCCCGTGGGCGACGCCAGAAAAATGAAGCGTCCAGCCCCTCTCCAGGAGTTGGGTACCAGAGCCCAAGCTGTGCATGGAGGTGAGCCCGACTATCTCTAGTCGGTATCTCTCAACCTCCCGCACAAGCTCAGGATCCTTCCCCCCCAGCGAGGTGACATTCCACGTCCCAACAGCCAGGGGCTGTGAGCATGGACCGGGCCACCCGCCCTCGACCGCCACCCAATCCTCTCTGCACCCGACCCCCATGGCCCCCTCTGCAGGTGGTGAACCCACAGGAGGGGGGACCCATAATCATATATAAAATAATAAAATAAAACTGGAATATATATAGATAGAAAACAAAAGAGTTCACTATAAGAGTGTTATTACGGGCAGCATGGTGGCTTAGTGGTTACCACTGTTACCTCACGGGCTGTGGGATTGATTCCCACCTGTGTAATAATCATGCTGTCTAATCAGCATCTTCACATGCCACACCTTTGTTCTCATGAAGGGGGTGCTCCTCACAGCTTCCTATCGGCTCCTCGCGGCTTTCTATCGGCTCCTCGCGGCTTTCTATCGGCTCCTCGCGGGTTCCTATCGGCTCCTCACGGGTTCCTATCGGGCTTTCAATCGGCTCCTCACAGCTTCCCATCGGCTCCTCACTTCTTCCTGTTGGGCTTTCTATTGGCTCCTCGCGGCTTTCTATCGGCTCCTCATGGCTTCCTATCGACTCCTCACGGCTATTGGCTCCTCATGGCTTCCTGTCGGCTAGGAATAAATTGAAGAGGCTTCATGGGATTTGCAACTTTTTTCAGCTGGCTGAGCCGAAAATATCCACAAATATTACGTTGTGTGGAGGAGAAGGTAAGCTAGTATGTTAGCATAACAAGCACGTTTTTACGTGAAATATTTAAAATGACAAATGAGTCGATTAATCCTGAGCTAATTTTTATTTGTTTAGTTTTTTGATTGGAAATTACCTTTCAGCTTAAAACATCTTTTGAATTTATTGCCTCCTGGTTTTCTAGATGATCAACTGGATTTCACGATTTAATTAATCCATTTAATTATACCGTGTATTTGTTTTGTTTTGTTTTGTTGATTGATGGACAATATTGCCAACACAGTAAAGCATTTGGCTTAGTTTTTTATGCTTTTTTTTTTTTTTTTTTTTTTGCTTCCTTGCTCTCGGCCGAGACGGTCGCATTTTTCTCTTCTCCCTCCCTCCTTATCTTTCCTGCTTCTGTGGCATGTTGTCTGTGAGGCTGCCAGCTTTGCTCTTCTGGAAACAGCAAAAATGGATCTGTTAAAGTGGTCTCTGAATGCAATTGACACTATTTTTTCTACAAGACACTCGGGAGCGGAGGACCCGACCTGTCCTGCCGGGACACATGTGATGGGTTATGTGATGGACAGTTGGAGGAAATGGCAGGTCATGTGCCTTTACACGCTTTCTGTGGAGGACGTCGAAGATGTGTATATATTTAGCATGGTGGTGACCGGGTTCCTGCTGTGTGGAGTGGGCATAGCGCTGGTTTACTGGAAAATTAAGAAAGTGGAAGCAGCAATAACTGGCCCGTCCAGGCTGCCCCACATGATTGATTCGATTGGAAGGGCAGTGTCAGCTCAGTCGGCGGGTGTTAACCGCGCGTTGGAAACCATCTCTGGTAGGATGGCTGCACTGGAAAACCGCATTGATCGTCAGTAATGACCACATCTCCTCTCCTAATTCAGATGTATTGGAAGCCACTCTGTCTCAGACTGTGGAATCTTTCAGGCGTCTGCTAATCTGGATTTTCATTTGGCTTCCCAAAACACAGCTGCACTTCAAGGCCGCTGTGATAAAAACCTCCTGGAGAAGAACAACGCTCATGCCTCACCCCCCCCCCGGTCTTCCCCTCGCCCTCAGCTTCTCCAGCTCTGACGTTGACTGTGGACAGTGGACTGTTCAGGGCTGGGCCCTTCCTCCCTCCAGACGGACGAGCAAGGCCGTTGATGCCGCCTAAAGGCGACCTCCGGGTTTTCTGTCTGATAACTGGACTCTTACAAATCTCGGTCGTCGTCTCTCGTCCTGTTGTTGGGTGTGATCATTGTTCATTGTGCTGATGGGTTTTTTCCTGCATTGCTGCTGCATGATTCAATGCAGCAGCAATGAAGGTTTTTCTTTCCCAAGTCTTACCTTGTGTGTGCTTTTTATATGTGTTCATGTTCCGGGCCGGCTTATGTGTGTTGTTTGTGTGTGTCGTTTGTCGTCATGAGGCCGGTCATGGTTTGCTCAGCCCTGCTGTTGACCTAAGGCAGGACATACATCTGGAGCTGGTCCCCGGGCGCCTAAAGGTGACTTCTGCTCCTAACTGGCAATTAGGATGGGTTAAATGCAGTAAACACATTTCATTGTGCAGGGAACATGTTCCTTTGTGCATATGACAATAAAATTCTTTTGAATCCTTTGAATCCTTGAATCCTTAAAACGTTTTTTCTATGTGGGGCTCACAGATTAACAGCCAAATAGCGCTTTCCATTTGCATTTTTGTCCGACAGTAAATTTCATATTTCAACAACAGGTGGTGTGTCGAATTCAGTGCCCCTGTCGGTATCGTGCCAAAGTAGTTATTTATTCCCGCCAGGAATTGTGTGCCCTGACACGGGAGCACGCGCTCACTCAGTGCAGCTCTGTCAAACGATTCCCCCCTGTAGCAACCGATAATGTAATAATGACCAATAATGTAAGACCTGCCAATAACGTAATAATTTTGGCCATTTTAAATGTATTAAACTCAGTAATGTAATAACTTGTCAATAATGAAATAAAATTTTTGAAACAGTAAGGTAATAACATTTTGCCAATAACGTAATAAGTTATTACGTTTGTGTCACAGCATTTAAACAATCCTTTGAAATGTAATAACTGCAGCCAATAATGTAATAATACATACATATGATAGTACTGCATTTCTTAAGGAGAGAGTGCTGCATAATACATACCCTTGATGAATGAATATGACAACTGTCATCCACTATATCTATTTTTGATGAGCAAACTGCACAAAAACTACAAAAACATATTTCATTTCCAAGAAATGCAGTCCTATTTATGTATTATTACATTCTCAGCAGCAGTTATTATATTTCAAATGATTTTTTTTTAATGCTGTGCCAATAACGTAATAACCAGCCAATAACGTAATAACTTATATTATCATATACCTATAAATGATACGCCAATATCATTGGATAAAACACTAAAGAATAAATAGCAATACACCCTTTTCACGGATGGGTAGTATTTTTCATACCACCCGAGTAATCAGCCAATCAGGTGTCGTGTACAATTCGTTCCGCCTCACTTAGAAAACAGCGATTGGAACTAGAGGTGGATGGATGATGAAAGAAACAAAACACCTTCACAATTTATGTCAATATTTTGATGAATTTCTTCATTTACAGCAGCTTCATTAAACAAATGTACTCGAATGATTATCAGCACGACGGCGAGCTTACAGGCTAACCTCCGCTAACACTAGAGGACAGTTGCCAGTTATGGCTTCTGAAACAAGGGAGAAAAAACAAGAAACAGCACCGTTCAGCTGAAGAGTGGACGTAAAATATTCTGTCTGTTAAGAACTTCACCTCTTGTTCCACATGTGTATTTCCCATCGGTGTCACGTACGTCCACTAATGTACTCTGTAATTGTGATCGTCACTGAGTTTTTAAAATGCCTATCACAAATTGTTTCCTTTTTTATGACATTGTGCAACTTTTAGAAGTCCACGGACACTGACCTGTGTGTTACAGATACAGAACTGTGTCCTCGAATTCGCGGAACTTTGCGGACAAAAAATGCCACTCAAAGCGTAACTGTTGCAACAGTTGTAAAGCGGGACTGGTTGGTTGCTGTGGCGATGCTGTGTGGCTCCTGTAATAAGTTGAAGCTAAACATATCGTGGACATCGCAAACTTTTAGAGCTCTCAGGTTTTTAAAAGAAGAATTTTGCAGCATGTCTGTGTCACGGAGCGATCCCAGACAAAGGGAATATGGCGAGAAAGACAGTTTGAAAAAATCTGACAAGGACAAGAATCTGTGGAATTGTCGCTGGTTTCATGAACACATCTGAAAGATGAACGTGAAAAGTGAACTGTGCCATCAGGAAACACGGTAAGAATTTTTCTCTCCCTGGAAAATAAACATTGCACTGTTCAAACAGGATTTAGACAAGATTCCAGCTTCACTGCGGATTCACCCTGTCTTCCACGTGTCCCGCATCAAGCCCTGCCACTCCTCACCACTCTGCACCCCCGGACCGGCGCCGCCTCCTGCCCGGATTATCGACGGGGAGCCTGCCTGGACCATGCACAGGCTCCTGGACGTCTGTCGAAAGGGCCGGGGGTTTCAGTATCTGGTGGACTGGGAGGGTTATGGACCCAAAGAGCGCCCCTGGGTGAAGAGGAGCTTCATCCTGGACCCGGCCCTCCTGGCTGATTTCTGCTGCCGACAAACCTGGTTGGGCGCCAGGAGGCACCTGTTGAGGGGGGGGGGGTCCTGTTTTGTGGGCCGCTGAAGAGGAGGTACTGCTGGCCCACCACCAGAAGTGCGGGCCTCGGGCACGAGAGGGCGCCGGAACAATCGGGAGTGACAGCTGTCCCTCATCAACAGTACACACTCATCTTCTCTACAATCACTTCACCATAAAAGCTGGACAGCATCTTCACCTCACTGCCGAGAAATCGTCTACCATTAAGGTAAACAGCTCAGGCTGGGAAAGACACAACAGTTGTACATCTTTACTTCTGTGTGTGTGTGTAACGTTGATTTTGCAGACGTACCTGATTATACGAGAGGAATAGTCGTGTGTTGGGGAGTTGGCGTACTCCGCTCCTCAGATTGGTGACTATTTAAGTATAACAGCAGTATCTGCACGTATCTCTGGACTGTAGTAATTAAGAGGTGGAGGTGTTTTCCACCCTCTTCAGACTGTTTGCTGGGTGTTCACGCACCCACCATCACTTGTCTGTTCTCTCTGCCATCAGTACCCGATCTGACAGCTGGAGGCAGTGGCCACCTGGGGACTCTACGCTTGGTGGCTCCGGGGCGCTCCGGATCCGTTGGTGGTGGAAAGTGTGTGGGGATCCGGCTCTTCTCTGGACAGGTGTCTTCTATCCTCGAGCCTGCCCACACGTCATCTTGATTAATTGACTGCTGTACCAAATTGTGTTGTCTGTTGTTTCAGTTGTGCACATTCACAACATTAAATTGTTGGAGTTTGACTTATTCCATTGTCCGTTCACTTGCGCCCCCTGTTGTGGGTCCGTGTCCATACACTTTCACAACAGTGTTTGTACAACACACAAAGCATTATTAGATAGACAGACGGAATTTTCACACAGGAGTACGGGAAGCGGCCGATTTTCCAGTAAACAGTTAACTTATCAAAAACTGCACTTAATAGCCTAATGCACATTTTAATTGCTTACAAAATTAGCGAAGGGTGAAGAAATTAAGACTTACGTGAGCGAAAGAAAAAGTGCGCCGCTCGCTTCCACACTGGCGGCGGCCATTTGCAAAACACTGTGCAAAATCCGACCTTTGGCGGCGGGCTACCTGATTGGTCTGTTGAGCACGCTGAGCTGCTCAACAACGCTCAGTGATTGGTCTGGTCTGTTGAGCGCTCAACTTGTTTAACATCGCTCAACCATTGGTTGAGCTGTGTGTGTTTATCCAGGTGAAACTGGAGTTGCTCGAGGATAGAAGACGCCCGTCCAGAAAAGAGCCGGATCCCACACGCTTTCCACTGCCACCAGATCTGAAGCACCCCGGAGCCACCAAGCGCTAGGTCCACAGGTGGCCACTGCCTCCGTCTGTCAGATCGGGTACTGCTGGCAGGAAGAACACACAGGTGATGGTGGGTGCCTGAACACCCAGCAAACAGTCAGAAAGGGTGGGAAACACCTCCACCTCTCAATCACAGTCACACAGGAACAAAAACGTGCAGCGCCTGAAGGACTACTTATCCGAGGAGCGAAGACGTCGTCTCCTCCCAGCTTCCAGCTGCTGACCAGTCAAACAGGTACGTCTGCAAATGTTCAGAAAATTGTATGACACCAAAACCACGGCTGAGTGTTTACCTGATCGGTAGACGATTTCTCAGCAGTGAGGTGAAGATGCTGCCCGGCTTTTATGGAGATGTGGTTGATGATGATGAGTGACAGCTGGTGTTTGTTGATGAGTGACGGCTGTCACTCCTGGTTGCTCCGGCGCCTTCCCGTGCCTGAAGCCCGCACTTCAGGCAGGGCGCCTTCTGGTGGTGGGCCAGCAGTACCTCCTCTTCAGCGGCCCACACAACACATTTCTCCTTTGCTGAGATAATCCATCCCACCTCACAGGTGTGCCATATCAAGATGCTGATTAGACACCATGATTAGTGCACAGGTGTGCCTTAGACTGTCCACAATAAAAGGTCACTCTGAAAGGTGCAGTTTTATCACACAGCACAATGCCACAGATGTCGCAAGATTTGAGGGAGCGTGCAGTTGGCATGCTGACAGCAGGAATGTCAACCAGAGCTGTTGCTCGTGTATTGAATGTTCATTTGTCTACCATAAGCCGTCTCCAAAGGCGTTTCAGAGAATTTGGCAGTACATCCAACCAGCCTCACAACCGCAGACCACGTGTAACCACACCAGCCCAGGACTTCCACATCCAGCATGTTCACCTCCAAGATCGTCTGAGACCTGCCACTCGGACAGCTGCTGAAACAATCGGTTTGCATAACTAAAGAATTTCTGCAGAAACAGAAACCGTCTCAGGGAGGCTCATCTGCATGCTCGTCATCCTCATCGGGGTCTCGACCTGACTCCAGTTCGTCGTCGTAACCGACTTGAGTGGGCAAATGCTCACATTTGCTTGCGTTTGGCACGTTGGAGAGGTGTTCTCTTCACGGATGAATCACGGTTCACACTGTTCAGGGCAGATGGCAGACAGCGTGTGTGGCGTCGTGTGGGTGAGCGGTTTTCTGATGTCAACGTTGTGGATCGAGTGGCCCATGGTGGAAGTGGGGTTATGGTATGGGCAGGCGTCTGTTATGGATGAAGAACACAGGTGCATTTTACTGATGGCATTTTGAATGCACAGAGATACCGTGACGAGATCCTGAGGCCCATTGTTGTGCCATACATCCAAGAACATCACCTCAAGTTGCAACAGGATAATGCACGGCCCCATGTTGCAAGGATCTGTACACAATTCTTGGAAGCTGAAAATGTCCCAGTTCTTGCATGGCCGGCATACTCACCGGACATGTCACCCATTCAGCATGTTTGGGATGCTCTGGACCGGCGTATACGACAGCGTGTACCAGTTCCTGCCAATATCCAGCAACTTCGCACAGCCATTGAAGAGGAGTGGACCAACATTCCACAAGCCACAATTGACAACCTGATCAACTCTATGTGAAGGAGATGTGTTGCACTGCATGAGGCAAATGATGGTCACACCAGATACTGACTGGTATTCCCCCCCAATAAAACAAAACTGCACCTTTCAGAGTGGCCTTTTATTGTGGGCAGTCTAAGGCACACCTGTGCACTAATCATGGTGTCTAATCAGCATCTCAACACCCCCGAGTCACACTAACTGTCAGAATGCTCGTAGCACGGGCCGGGGCGGTGGATTAGCAGCAATCTTCCATTCCAGCTTATTAATTAATCAAAAACCCAGACAGAGCTTTAATTCATTTGAAAGCTTGTCTCTTAGTCTTGTCCATCCAAATTGGAAGTCCCAAAAACCAGTTTTATTTGTTATTATCTATCGTCCACCTGGTCGTTACTGTGAGTTTCTCTGTGAATTTTCAGACCTTTTGTCTGACTTAGTGCTTAGCTCAGATAAGATAATTATAGTGGGCGATTTTAACATCCACACAGATGCTGAGAATGACAGCCTCAACACTGCATTTAATCTATTATTAGACTCTATTGGCTTTGCTCAAAAAGTAAATGAGTCCACCCACCACTTTAATCATATCTTAGATCTTGTTCTGACTTATGGTATGGAAATAGAAGACTTAACAGTATTCCCTGAAAACTCCCTTCTGTCTGATCATTTTTTAATAACATTTACATTTACTCTGATGGACTACCCAGCAGTAGGGAATAAGTTTCATTACACTAGAAGTCTTTCAGAAAGCGCTGTAACTAGGTTTAAGGATATGATTCCTTCTTTATGTTCTCTAATGCCATATAACAACACAGTGCAGAATAGCTACCTAAACTCTGTAAGGGAGATAGAGTATCTCGTCAATAGTTTTACATCCTCATTGAAGACAGCTTTGGATGCTGTAGCTCCTCTGAAAAAGAGAGCTTTAAATCAGAAGTGTCTGACTCCATGGTATAACTTTCAAACTCGTAGCTTAAAGCAGATAACCCGTAAGTTGGAGAGGAAATGGCGTCTCACTAATTTAGAAGATCTTCACTTAGCCTGGAAAAAGAGTCTGTTGCTCTATAAAAAAGCCCTCCGTAAAGCTAGGACATCTTTCTACTCATCACTAATTGAAGAAAATAAGAACAACCCCAGGTTTCTTTTCAGCACTGTAGCCAGGCTGACAAAGAGTCAGAGCTCTATTGAGCTGAGTATTCCATTAACTTTAACTAGTAATGAGTTCATGACTTTCTTTGCTAACAAAATTTTAACTATTAGAGAAAAAATTACTCATAACCATCCCAAAGACGTATCGTTATCTTTGGCTGCTTTCAGTGATGCCGGTATTTGGTTAGACTCTTTCTCTCCGATTGTTCTGTCTGAGTTATTTTCATTAGTTACTTCATCCAAACCATCAACATGTTTATTAGACCCCATTCCTACCAGGCTGCTCAAGGAAGCCCTACCATTATTTAATGCTTCGATCTTAAATATGATCAATCTATCTTTGTTAGTTGGCTATGTACCACAGGCTTTTAAGGTGGCAGTAATTAAACCATTACTTAAAAAGCCATCACTTGACCCAGCTATCTTAGCTAATTATAGGCCAATCTCCAACCTTCCTTTTCTCTCAAAAATTCTTGAAAGGGTAGTTGTAAAACAGCTAACTGATCATCTGCAGAGGAATGGTCTATTTGAAGAGTTTCAGTCAGGTTTTAGAATTCATCATAGTACAGAAACAGCATTAGTGAAGGTTACAAATGATCTTCTTATGGCCTCGGACAGTGGACTCATCTCTGTGCTTGTTCTGTTAGACCTCAGTGCTGCTTTTGATACTGTTGACCATAAAATTTTATTACAGAGATTAGAGCATGCCATAGGTATTAAAGGCACTGCGCTGCGGTGGTTTGAATCATATTTGTCTAATAGATTACAATTTGTTCATGTAAATGGGGAATCTTCTTCACAGACTAAAGTTAATTATGGAGTTCCACAAGGTTCTGTGCTAGGACCAATTTTATTCACTTTATATATGCTTCCCTTAGGCAGTATTATTAGACGGTATTGCTTAAATTTTCATTGTTACGCAGATGATACCCAGCTTTATCTATCCATGAAGCCAGACGACACACACCAATTAGCTAAACTGCAGGATTGTCTTACAGACATAAAGACATGGATGACCTCTAATTTCCTGCTTTTAAACTCAGATAAAACTGAAGTTATTGTACTTGGCCCCACAAATCTTAGAAACATGGTGTCTAACCAGATCCTTACTCTGGATGGCATTACCCTGACCTCTAGTAATACTGTGAGAAATCTTGGAGTCATTTTTGATCAGGATATGTCATTCAAAGCGCATATTAAACAAATATGTAGGACTGCTTTTTTGCATTTACGCAATATCTCTAAAATCAGAAAGGTCTTGTCTCAGAGTGATGCTGAAAAACTAATTCATGCATTTATTTCCTCTAGGCTGGACTATTGTAATTCATTATTATCAGGTTGTCCTAAAAGTTCCCTAAAAAGCCTTCAGTTAATTCAAAATGCTGCAGCTAGAGTGCTGACGGGGACTAGAAGGAGAGAGCATATCTCACCCATATTGGCCTCTCTTCATTGGCTTCCTGTTAATTCTAGAATAGAATTTAAAATTCTTCTTCTTACTTATAAGGTTTTGAATAATCAGGTCCCATCTTAGGGACCTCGTAGTACCATATCACCCCAATAGAGCGCTTCGCTCTCAGACTGCAGGCTTACTTGTAGTTCCTAGGGTTTGTAAGAGTAGAATGGGAGGCAGAGCCTTCAGCTTTCAGGCTCCTCTCCTGTGGAACCAGCTCCCAATTCAGATCAGGGAGACAGACACCCTCTCTACTTTTAAGATTAGGCTTAAAACTTTCCTTTTTGCTAAAGCTTATAGTTAGGGCTGGATCAGGTGACCCTGAACCATCCCTTAGTTATGCTGCTATAGACGTAGACTGCTGGGGGGTTCCCATGATGCACTGTTTCTTTCTCTTTTTGCTCTGTATGCACCACTCTGCATTTAATCATTAGTGATCGATCTCTGCTCCCCTCCACAGCATGTCTTTTTCCTGGTTCTCTCCCTCAGCCCCAACCAGTCCCAGCAGAAGACTGCCCCTCCCTGAGCCTGGTTCTGCTGGAGGTTTCTTCCTGTTAAAAGGGAGTTTTTCCTTCCCACTGTAGCCAAGTGCTTGCTCACAGGGGGTCGTTTTGACCGTTGGGGTTTTACATCATTATTGTATGGCCTTGCCTTACAATATAAAGCGCCTTGGGGCAACTGTTTGTTGTGATTTGGCGCTATATAAAAAAAAAATTGATTGATTGATTGATCTTGATATGGCACACCTGTGAGGTGGGATGGATTATCTCAGCAAAGGAGAAGTGCTCACTATCACAGATTTAGACTGGTTTGTGAACAATATTTGAGGGAAATGGTGATACTGTGTATGTGGAAAAAGTTTTAGATCTTTGAGTTCATCTCATACAAAATGGGAGCAAAACCAAAAGTGTTGCGTTTATATTTTTGTTAAGTGTAATTTACACTTTCTTTCACTGGAAAAATGACATTTTGGCTTTGAATGGATTTACATGAATTTACACAAGAAAGTACGAGGTCTGTCCATAAAGTATAGGTCCTTTTTAATTTTTTCAAAAACTATGTGGATTTCATTCATATGTCTTTACGTCAGACATGCTTGAACCCTCGTGCGCATGCGTGAGTTTTTCCACGCCTGTTGGTGACGTCATTCGCCTGTGAGCACTCCTTGTGGGAGGAGTCGTCCAGCCCCTCGTCGGAATTCCTTTGTCTGAGAAGTTGCTGAGAGACTGGCGCTTTGTTTGATCAAAATTTTTTCTAAACCTATGAGACACATCGAAGTGGACACGGTTTGAAAAATTAAGCTGGTTTTCAGTGAAAATTTTAACGTCTGATGAGAGATTTTGAGGTGATACTGTCGCTTTAAGGACTTCCCACGGTGCGAGACGTCGCGCAGCGCTCTCAGGCGCCATCATCAGCCTGTTTCAAGCTGAAAACCTCCACATTTCAGGCTCTATTGATCCAGGACGTCATGAGAGAACAGAGACGTTTCAGAAGAAGTCGGTTTCAGCATTTTATCCGGATATTCCACTGTTAAAGGAGATTTTTTTAATGAAAGACGTGCGGACGGGTCCGCGCGTCGGGACGCAGCCGGCGCGGTGCGGCGGCACAGGAAAAACACCTCCGTGTTGATAACCATTTGTAAAATCCAGGCGGCTTTTGATGGCTTTCAGTGGAGTGAGTATATGAGAAATTGTTTAACAGCTGGACATGTTCCAACTTGTCCTTAAGGCTTCCAACAGAGGTGTTTTTCCTGTGGTGGAGCGTCGCGGCGGCTGTGAGCCGACGCTGCAATCCGTCCGCACGTCTTTCATTAAAAAAATCTCGTTTAACAGTGGAATATCCGGATAAAATGCTGAAACCGACTTCTTCTGAAACTTCTCTGTTCTCTCACGACGTCCTGGATCAATAGAGCCTGAAATGTGGAGGTTTTCAGCTTGAAACAGGCTGATGATGGCGCCTGAGAGCGATGCGCGATGTCTCGCACCGTGGGAAGTACTTAAAGCGACAGTATCACCTCAAAATCTCTCATCAGACGTTAAAATTTTCACTGAAAACCAGCTTAATTTTTCGAACCGTGTCCACTTCGATGTGTCTCACAGGTTTAGAAAAAATTTTGATCAAACAAAGCGCCAGTCTCTCAGCAACTTCTCAGACAAAGGAATTCCGACGAGGGGCTGGACGACTCCTCCCACAAGGAGTGCTCACAGGCGAATGACGTCACCGACAGGCGTGGAAAAACTCACGCATGCGCATGAGGGTTCAAGCATGTCTGACGTTAAAACATATGAATGAAATCCATATACTTTTTGAAAAAAATTAAAAGGACCTATACTTTATGGACAGACCTCGTAAATGAGTTTTTATTAATCTAGACTTTTTTCATGGGAAAAAAGACACTGTGGATTTACAGGAATTTACACAACAATTTGTGACTTTTTTACTATAAGGTATGTTATTGATATTATACCCTGATTTTCAAAATATTCTACAAGCTTTAGCTGTGGTTTTTGAAATACTTTTAACAGTGTTTTCAGTGTTCATGAATTTCATGTAGTATAATTGTTCTGAGTTGATGCACAATTTGGTTTACAATTAAAAGGAAAATCATTCCAGGTCCTACTTACACGTCATATTCTGTTATTTCAACATTATCATTGACAGCTCAAATGAAATGTTGAGTCTAGGATCATTTAAATATGCACTTCTTTTGAGATTTTGTTCTTCCAGGAATGCTGAAAATGTATCAAGAGATACAAATGTAGTGAGGTATGAAGGGTCAAAGTGATCAAAATTAATTGAAATATTGAATGTGGTAAATATGAACACAGTAAAACATAGATTGTGGTAAAAATGAAAGCAGTAAAACTTTGAATGTGGTGAAAATGAAAGCAGTAAAACAATATGGTTAAAAGTGACGTAAAAACTAGAATCGTTAAATTTGGATGCCATTAAAATCACATTATGGTAAATATTAATCTTATAAATATTATGTCTTAAAAATATAACATTGGCTAATTTAATTCACTGCCTCTATTTTAGTACCTCTACTTTACCCACTTCAATTCTATCATTCACCGCGTTGACTGTGCAATTTTGCTCACTTCCGGTGGATTGGAATATGGCAGCAGCCACTGTTCCGACAGTGGAAATTTGTAGTCCAGAGCCACTGCACATGTCACTGACCGCGGGGTGGTGCCATTGGGAGTCTCGGGTGACCAGCATTGTTTGAAGTTGGTAAGTATTAAATCACATCAATATATATGCTTTAAACATAGTTTTTTCAAGATATTATCACAATATTCAATATAATTTCAATTTTACGGTGATAGCACCCAAATCAGGGTACAAATTGCAAGTTTCTCGCGTCGAACATGACCTTCATATTCTTGTGTAATGATTTTGTTCATATCCAGGTATAATTAATAACATGTTGTCTAGCGACGTAAAAAGATATCAAAAGTGGTGTGTATTTGGTCTGCCGTGCTGCATTACATGAAGGAAATGATAGAGGGAGAAAGTAAGGTATATTTGCCTCCCTCCAAACATGAACAGGGACTGAATTTCCACTCTGTTGGAAGAGGCAATTAACCTGCTTCATGCCAGGGAGAGCATAGCTGGGCCGTCTTCGGCACGGCCCACTCAAACTCAAAGAACTGCAGGTATTTTGAATTTAATTTAAAGGTTTTGTTCACGTGCTAGAATTTCATGAAATTCATAAAAAGACTGGGAGAGAACTACCATTCTGGAATGAAGTATCCAAACAGAACAGCAACATACGTTTTCCCTGATCATTATTTGTTAAGAATTTGGCCCAAATCTGCCTGATTCTTCTTTAAGCTGACAAGATTTAACACATCCGACATCAGATGTTTTAATTATACATTTCACCACTTTTCCTGACTATAATGACAAAATATTGCATTACTTTGTTCTAATGAAGATATTAGTTGTTTAACTTCGTGGAAGTTTTATGTTGAAATGTTAATGTGCTCAGTAACAATATATATTTTACTGTAGGCAATCAGTAAGTCATGACGGTAATGACCGTATTTACTTGAACTTTACTATGAACTTTACAATTTTGACATCACGTGAACGTAACCTATTAATTGACCAAGTTATGAATGTTAACAGAAATCACAATTTTAATGTTGCTGCTTATTGTAAATGTGTTTTGTTTGTGTATTTTCTTGTTAATTACTTTTAATTTTCTTTAGCTGAAGTGAGCAGGCTATTCCGGCCCTACCCTGCAGTCACAAGAAGGAGGAGGGCAACACCAAGCCCTCAAAGAAGGGTTGTTTCATGGGCGAACAACTTCTGTTGTCTGGCGTCTGTTGAGGCAGACACTGCTCCAACACCATCCCAAAAATCAGAACTTTTGGCAGCAGGACTGGGCATGGCAAACATAAGGTTTGATGGTAGTTATTTTTGATTTAACATAACATTCAGTTTAAGTAATTAAGTCTTTAGGCACCATCGGTGCAAACAGCACCAAATCATTTGCTGTGAGATGTGTGTGGAGGTGGTGAGACAGGCCTTCCCTTGTTTTTTATCTATTGATAAAATGCATGGTGCATGTCATGGGACATGGTGCTTAGGTCTGGTCTACTATTGAACATTTAGCTTCCTATTAAATATTTCTACAGATTTTTTTTTAAAGGGCCAATCTGAATAATTGGCAGTGAAATGGTTAAGAAAGTGCATTATTTATCATTGGAGAATTGAGTGATTGATACAAATATGTCCAGACATTACAGCTCTATTAACAAATAAATACTTTTAATTTCAGTGAAATTTAATACATACAAATCTTCCTCTCTCATCCATACCCCAAACATAGATGCAGTTGACGGCTGTAGACCTGACTATTAAACTCAGAATACCATAAGAATTCATCTTGTAGGCAAGGCTATGTGTTTCTTGTTAAATGCAACTTTGTCCTTGTAAAGTACTTTTTTTTTTAAAAGACAGAGATGGTAGTCCAGATGACTTTTTAGATGTGCTCCTTCAGCGCTTCCCCAAATTAAGGGAAGGAGGTGGATTTGACTTGCACTTCTTGGTGAAAGAAAGACCAGATCATCGGCATACATGTAATGATTGATCATTTTGTTACCAATCATACAACCAGTTTTACAGTGATTTAAGCGCTTCGACAACTCATCCATATACAGGTTAAATAAAGCAGGGGACAACAGCCCCCCCTGGCGAATGCCATTTTTGACACCAAAAGAGGCTGAGATGGTACTTCCCCACTTAACCTGCATCTTCTGACGAGTACCAATAAACAAGTATTCTTATAATACTATCAGGCACATTCCTTTGCTTTAATTTTACAAATAATTTTGAATGATTCACTCTGTCAAACGCTTTGGATGCATCAATAAACCCTAAGAGCATAGATGAGTTTTGTCTAAGATAGGCCTGTGCTGTCTTCTTCAAGCTTTAAATACATAAGTCAGTACCCAGCTTTGATTTAAATCCAAACTGATTGTCAGTTGTACTTATACAACGGCTCAGGTGATCCAGCAGTATATTTTAAAAAACTTTAGATATAACACTTGCTAAAGCTATTGTCCTGTAATTGTCCAGACTTCCAACTTTACCAGCCTTATCCTTAATGACAGGCACTAAAGTGACAGATGTTAGGGAGTCAGGAAGAAGTCCATGGGTCAAAAACCCAGTAAAGCAGAGCGCCAACAGGACAGTGGCTTTTGGACTAGCATATTTCAGGTGTTCTGCTGTTATTTTATCAGAGCCAGTAGCCTTGTTATTAGAAAGTTCATCTATTGCATCCTGGACTTAACACCGAGTAATAGTCTAAGTATTTGAACACCCTGCGATTTTGCAAGTTCTCCCACTTAAAAATCATGGAGGGGTCTGAAATTTTCATCTTAGGTGCATGTCCACTGTGAGAGACATAATCTAAACAACAACAAAAAAAAAAATCCGGAAATCACAATGTATGATTTTTTTTTAATTTATTTGTATGTTACTGCAGCAAATAAGTATTTGAACACCTACCAACCAGCAAGAATTCTGCCTCACACAGACCTGTTAATTTTTCTTTAAGAAGCCCTCTTATTCTGCACTCTTTACCTGTATTAATTGCACCTGTTTGAACTTGTTACCTGTATAAAAGACACCTGTTCACATACTCAATCAATCACACTCTAACCTGTCCACCACAGCAAGACCAAAGAGCTGTCTAAGGACACCAGGGACAAAACTGTAGACCTGCACAAGGCTGGGATGGACTACAGGACAACAGGCAAGCAGCTTGGTAGAAGACAACAACTGTTACGATTATTTATTAGAAAGTGGAAGAAACACAAGATGACTGTCAATCTCCCTCAGTCTGGGATTCCATGCAAGATCTCACTTTGTGGGGTAAGGATGATTCTGAGAAAGCTCAGAACTACACAGGAGGACCTGGTCAATGACCTGAAGAGAGCAAAGATTACATTAGTAACACATGATGCTGTCATGGTTTAAAATTCTGCAGGGCAGCAAGGTCCCCCTGCTCAAGCCAGCACATGTCCAGGCCTGTTTGAAGTTCACCACTGACCATCTGGGTGATCCAGAGGAGGCATGGGAGAAGGTCATGTGGTCAGATGAGACCAGAATAGAGCTTTTTGGAGTCAACTCCACTTACCATGTTTAGAGGATGAGAACAACCCCAAGAAAACCATCCCAACCTTGAAGCATGGGGGTGGAAATATCATACTCTGGGGGTGCTCTTCTGCAAAGGGGACAAGACGACTGCACCGTACTGAAGGGAGGATGGATGGGGTCATGTATTGCGAGATTTTGGCAAACTACCTCCTTCCCTCAGTAAGAGCATTGAAGATGGGTCATGGCTGGGTCTTCCCGCATGACAGTGACCCCAAACACACAGTCAGTGCAACTAAGGAGGGGCTCTGTAAGAAGCATTTCAAGGTCATGGAGTGGCCTGGCCAGTCTCCAGACCTGAACTCAATAGAAAATCTTTGGAGGGAGCTGACACTCCAAACCTGAAAGATTTGGAGAAGATCTGTATGGAGGAGTGGACCAAAATCTCTGCTGCAGTGTGTGCAAACCTGGTGAAAAACTACAGGAAACGTTTGATCTCTGTAATTGCAAACAAAGGCTACTGTACCAAATATTAACATTGATTTTCACAGGTGTTCAAATACTTATTTGCAGCAGTAACACACAAATAAATGATTAAAAAAATCATACATTGTGATTTCTGGATTTTTTTTTTTTTTTTAGATTATGTCTCACAGTGGACATGCACCTAAGATGAAAATTTCAGACCCCTCCATGATTTCTAAGTGGGAGAACTTGCAAAATCGCAGGGTGTTCAAATACTTATTTTCCTCACTGTAAATGACTGGCTTATATTTTTAGATAGATGGATAGATAGCTTTTATTATCATTGTCATTACAAGCATGAGATTTCCGCACTCACATTCCACATACAAACAGCAATTAATCCACAATTATTACTTGTTTACCATAATAATGGCACACATCAGAATTAGGACAACACATATACATTTGACATTGTTTATGTGCACTAAATTCAAAAAATTCAAATTTATTAATTCATATAGCGCCAATTCACGACAAAATCGTCTCAAGGCGCTTCACAACATAAAAAACAATTAAAAATTTAAAACACAATAAAAACAACCATAAAAGAAAGACAGCAGTAAAAGAATAGAAGATTAAAAACACATCATAACACTAATGATAAAACAGGGAAAATAAATGAGTCTTTAAACGTGATTTAAAGGTCTCCACAGTGTCCGACTGCCGAATGTGTGCCGGCAGATCGTTCCACAGAGCTGGGGCACGATAGGAAAAAGCTCTGTGACCGGCAGACTTTTTATTCACCCTGGGAACACACAGAAGTCCTGCACCCTGAGAACGCAGGGCCCGAGCTGGTACATAGGGGCTTATCAAGTCAGCCAGATAGGGAGGTGCAAGTCCATGAACAATTTTATAAACTAAAATCAGTACTTTAAAATCCGATCTTGCAGAAACAGGAAGCCAGTGCAGGGACGCCAAGATTGGCGTAATGTGGTCAAACTTTCTGCTCCGTGTCAAAAGTCTGGCAGCAGCATTCTGAACCAATTGAAGACCCCTGATCCTGGACTGCGGTAATCCAGAGAATAGAGCATTACAAGAGTCCAATCTAGAAGAGACAAACGCATGAATCAAAGTCTCAGCATCTGCCATAGACAGAATAGGACGAATCCTCGCTATATTTCGCAAATGGAAGAAGGCAGTCCTTGTAATGTCTCTAATGTGGAGATCAAAGGACAACACAGGATCAAAAATTACTCCAAGGTTCCTCACTTTATCCGTATGATGTATAACACACGGACCTAAGCTAAATGCTAGCTGATCAAATTGATGCCGATATCTCGCTGGACCAAAAACCATAACTTCAGTCTTATCAGAATTTAAAAGTAGGAAGTTACTAGACATCCAACTTCTTACTGATGCAAGACAATCTTCCAAGGATTTTATGTGAGTAAGATTACCAGCAGTTATTGGCATATACAATTGAGTGTCATCAGCATAGCAATGAAAGGGAATCCCAAAACGCCGCAATATATTCCCGAGGGGTGCTACATAAAGAGAAAAAAGCAAGGGGCCCAAAACGGATCCCTGAGGAACCCCAAACTTCATGTCTCTACGATCGGAGGAGGTTCCATTACACAATACACAGTAGGAACGACTGGACAGGTACGACGTCAACCATGCAAGAGCAGTTCCAGTAATCCCAAAGTGATTCTCCAGCCTATTGAGTAGAATATGGTAATCCACAGTGTCAAATGCAGCACTAAGATCCAGCAGCACCAGGACCGTAGTGATATCCGAGTCCATTGCTCGCAAAAGGTCATTCACTACTTTAGTAAGTGCTGTCTCTCTGAAGTCGCGCCACCTGCCAGCTTGGGAAGAATGGGGTCCTGCCGCGGGGGGGTTGGGGGGGTCAGGAAGAGAGGTAAAAGGAGAAACTGGAGCATGCTTCAGTCCGTGTGTAAGTCAGTTATTGTCTTTGTGGGTTGAGACAAGAATGGAGCCGAATAATCTCACCAAGGCCTGAATAAATTCCTCTGGAGGTAAACAGTGGGCATTTGACCTTGAGGCTAGATAGCCTGGAGTGTTGCATCTGAGCAGTGAAAACATTTTTAACAGTTCCACTTGAACAACCAAATCCCAATTATGAATTAAGAATATTCCTGTTTTTGAAGTTATTATTGTAAAAACGCACATGTTTAAGTATTTTAACGTGCACTCTGAGTACCTTAATTGCTCAAAAAGAATTCTCTGTCAAGAAAAGGACGAGAAGAAATGGCGACATCGAAGTACTTCAAAAATCCTCCTCACCCGTCTACCCGGAGGGGCCCGGCACACGAAGCTGACCACGACGATGCTGATGCTTCCCTTGCACCTATTAATACGTCGGATAGTTTGGAAAAACTATTTGCGGAAATTTCAAAGATGAACGACACGCTGCAGAACGTTGCAACCGACGTTTCCTCGATTAAACAAATGACGGCAGCACTGAATAATACTGTGACGGCCATGCAGGAGAGGCTGGGTGAGGCCGAGGAGCGTATCGTACACCTGGAGGAGACGTCGGAGCAGCTGCTGAAGGACAAAGGGAGCAAGGATAAACAGACGGAACAACTGTGGAACCGGGTGCTGGCTCTCGAAAATCAAAGCAGACGAAATAACGTGAGGTTGGTGGGATTAAAGGAAACTTTTCGTACTAATGGA
Organism: Thalassophryne amazonica; assembly: GCF_902500255.1. NCBI lineage: Eukaryota > Metazoa > Chordata > Actinopteri > Batrachoidiformes > Batrachoididae > Thalassophryne > Thalassophryne amazonica. The sequence continues at coordinate 135,750,590 of NC_047106.1, forward strand.
ACACTGCTTGACTGCGTCCGAAAGATCCTGGCGGAGGGACTCGGCGTTGAAACTGGCGGGGAGATGGAGATAGAGAGGGCGCACAGAGGGTGGCACCGATGCCGAATATAGATCAACCTCCAAGACCAGTGCTGTTCCGTTTTTTTTTAGGCAATCTGCAAGGGATGTAGTGATTAATGCAGCCAAGACAAAGCGAGGAATCGTCTGGGAAAAATGTTGCCTTTCTGTGTTTCCGGACATGTCCAGAGAGCTGGCGCAGAAGAGGAAAGCGTTCACACCGGTGAAGCGCAAATTACACGAGCTTGACATTAGAAACACACTGGCTTTCCCCGCAATGCTGCACTTTAAATGGAGAGGAAAAAACGTGAGCTGCAATACTATTGAAGCTGCGGAGAAAGTCATTAATGAGCAGTGATCGGGATGACATGTGGACTAAGATGAAAGGAGTGAGGTGCGGTTTATACAAGGTCTGTGAGAAAAGTATCGTACCTCTTTATTTTTTTCAAAAACTATATGGATTTGATTCATATGTTTTTACGTCAACCAAGCTTGAACCTTCGTGCGCATGCGTGAGTTTTTCCACGCCTGTCGGTTGCGTCATTCGCCTGTGGGCAGGCTTTGAGTGAGCACTGCTTCACCTCTCTCGTTGTTGTTTCATTGCGAGGAAATGGCGGAATGATGAGGGGACAAGTTGGGACATGCCTACCTTGGCTTTCAATGCTTACCAGCCCAGTGAGTATAAGAGAAATTGAGGAGAGCTGGGCTTGTCCCAACTTGTCCTCTGGCACTCCGAAACAGAGGTGTTCCTTTGTCTCGCTCGATCAGCGAATCGGTCCTGACGCGCGAAGCCTCCGCGCGGCTTTCCATGACAAAATCTCTTGTTAAAAGTGAAATCTGCTGGAAAATGGCTGATGTCCAGCTCTTGTGATAACCAGAGAAATTACTCACGACGGTCCCAGCTCCACACAGCCATCCGTTTAGAAATGATGTGGTGTTTTCTGCCTCTCGATGGCACGCCGTGCGCCATTGTGGCATTGTGGGGCGTCCTTAAAGCTGTAGTAACACTCCTTATTCTCTGTGAAGCTCGTAAAATTTTCACCGAAAGCCAGATAAATTTTTCAAATGGTTTCCAGCTGCTTGTCTCTAACAGTTTCTGAAAAAATTCTGATGGAAAAAAAGCCCAAATCATTCTGCCATTTCCTGACAGTGAAAATCCGACGAGTGGGCCGGACCACTCTTCCCACAAGGCGTGCTCACAGGTGAATGACGCAACCGACAGGCGTGGAAAAACTCACGCATGCGCACGAAGGTTCAAGCTTGGCTGATGTAAAAACATATGAATCAAATCCATATAGTTTTTGAAAAAAATAAAAAAGGTTCGTTACTTTTCTCACCGACCTCGTATTATACCCAATACAAGACTGTGCGTTTTGTACTGAACTGGAGCGACCCCTGTACAGGCCATTCAGAGGCTTTTCCTGACACACAGCGGTTTCCATGGGAACGGCGTTAATCCCACGGACCTTACGTGTGTTAACCCTTTCTTTTTCTTTTCTCTTTTTCAACATCGAGGAGCGTTCAGCACTCGGACCCCGGCTGAGTTATAACAGCCGGACACCTTTTGTTTCAACTCCTGTGTGCAGGTTGAGTTGGCACTGTTACACTGGAGTGTTGTTATACGTGTTCAAAACAGGCAGGTACAGTGTCATAAGTGGTTATTATAAGGAACCAAAAATTGGTAACATTTTTTTTTTTTGACAAATGGTTGCACACAGACATTTAAAAGCATAGAATACTTATTTCCCCCCTTTCTTCTTTTATTTACTATTGATATTATTATTTGATTTTATTTTCAAATGAAAAAGAAAACATTACTAGTAGATCAGTTAAGTGTATTTCTTGGAATATAAATGGATGCAATAGTCCTATTAAAAGGAGGAAGATATTATCATTCTTAAAAAACAACCAGGCAGACATTGTGATGATACAGGAAACCCACATGCAAGGTCTGGAGGCAGAAAAATTTAAAGTGGGATGGGTGGGACATATATTCCACAGTTCATTTTCAAACAAGCGTAATGGTGTTCTGATTCTGGTCCACAAGAATGTAAGTTTCATTTTGTTAAAACAAATTAAGGATGCAGAACGAAGGATTATCTGTGTGGAAGCAGTCATTAAGGGAGTGCCTCTTGTATTATGTAATATATATGCACCTAATAAGGGAGATCCAAACTTTTTCCATAGGGTGAATAAAATATTAGGGGATGCGGAGGGCAAAATTGTCCTAGCTGGGGATTTTAATGAAGTTATGGACCCAGTACTGGATAGGAGTACATTCAGACCCCCCATCATGACTAAGGAGAGAGAAGCCCTACACGTTGAGTAGAGATGTAGGACTCGTAGATATATGGAGGCTGACAAATCCAAAAGTGAAGGATTTTACTTTCTTCTCCGACTGCCACAAAACTTACTCCAGAATATATTTTTTTCTGATAAGTACTTCCCTGGCAGATAATGTGGCTGACTGTGGCATAAAGGCAATCTCCCTTACAGACCATGCACCAGTCGAATTGTTCATTAAGCCCAATCCGAAAACTGAAAGGAGAGGCAGATGGAGACTAAACATTGGCTTGATGTCGAATTCAACTTTTAAAAAGAATTTCAAAACCTTTCTTGAAATTAACATTGGTAGTACTGAAGAAATAACCACTGTGTGGGAAGCCTCAAAGGCATATATGAGAGGAAAATTTATAGCACAAGCCACTAAAAAGAAAAGAGAGAACATTACCAGGATTAAAGATTTGGAGGAGGAGATAAAAGATAAGGAATTAAACCTGTCAAAACACTTCTGTAATAGGAAATTTCAAGAAATCTGTAAGCTTAAATACTCTTTACATGATATCTATAATAAGAAAGCAGAATATGCTCTTTATAGTTTGAAAACAAACTTTTATGAAGGTGGGGGAAAAATGGGGAAATTATTAGCCAGACAGGTGAAAGAAAAGTTTTTTGCTAATACCATACTGGTTATAAAACGGGGATGTGCAATTTTTTGATGCTAAAGATATAAATAGAATATTCCAACAGTATTATGAGAAGTTACACACATCTTCCATATCTTCTGGTGCCTCACCAGAAGATATGGAAAAGTTTCTTCTTAACATAGATGTACCTAAGCTCCCACCGCAGGAAGCAGCTGCTCTGGAATCACCTATAACCATGGATGAAATAAGAAAAGCAATTTTTTCAATGAAAAATAGGAAGTCATCGGGTTATGACGGACTCCCAGTGGAATATTATAAAATCTTTGCAGATATTGTTGTTCCAGTGTTACAAAGGGTGTATCAAGAGATATTTGATAGGGGTCGTGTAGCTCCAACTTTTAATGAAGCGGTAATCTCACTAATTCCCAAAACAGGTAAAGATGCAGCAGATCCTTCTAATTTTATACCTATCAGTCTGCTCAATCTTGATTGTAAGATCCTTACAAAAATTTTTGCGACACGTTTACAATTGGTTTTACCAATCATCATTCATCCCAGTCAGGTTGGTTTCATGAAAAATAGAACTTCAACTGATATTGTATGGCCTTGCCTTACAATATAAAGTGCCTTGGGGCAACTGTTTGTTGTGATTTGGCGCTATATAAAAAAAATTGATTGATTGATTGATAATGTTAGACTCCTGTTACACTTAATGTGGTTGAGCCAATCTCAAAATACTGCTATAACTGCTATCTCCTTAGATGCCGAGAAAGCCTTTGATAGGGTGGAGTGGCAATTTTTGTTCTCCACCCTATTTGGTTTCAACTCCAACTTCATTAAATGGATAAAAAATTCTGTATAAAGAACCCAAGGCGGCAGTGATGACAAATGGAATCATTTCCCCTTTCTTTAATCTGACCCGTGGAACTAGACAGGGATGCTTACTGAGCCCATTATTGTTCATCATCTTTTTAGAGATTCTGTCAGTGTCTATTAGAGTACACCCTGGAATAAGGGGTGTAAGGGGAGGAGACACTGAACATAAATTATTACTATACGCTGATGACATTTTAGCAGTAATATCTGAACCTTTGACTTCTCTGCCACACCTGATGGACACCATTCAAATTTTTTCAAAGTTTTCGGGCTACTCCATTAATTGGAGCAAATCTGAGGCAATGCCTCTCTCCAAATCATGTACTTCATCTATGGTGGAAAAGTTTAATTTTAGGTGTGTGTGACAGGGAATGAATTATCTTGGTATCGAACTCTATGAGGATACAGACAAAATAGTGGCACTAAACTTTAACCCTTTACTTCAAAAGATAAAAACAAACCTTGATAAGTGGGAAAAACTAAAACTAACATTGTGGGGAAAAATTTATGATGATAAAAATAATTGCCCCACAGTTCAGCTATGTGGCAATGATGTTACCAATTAAGATACCATCTGTCGTATTTAGGAAACTGGATGATGTAATAAAACATTTCTTATGGGCTGGGAAAAGACCACTAATTAAACTGAGAAAGTTATGTGCACATAAAGAGAAGGGAGGGCTTGGCCTGCCAGATCTTAGCTTGTATTATTTTGCTTTTGAGATGGCTAAAATAGCAAGATACTGGCAGGCTGCAGAAGATGAAACAGCGTGGATGAAGGTAGAAAAGGAGATATGTTTGCCCTTCCAACCTATAGAAGTATTATCACAAAGGCTGTCCAACATTACAAACCCAATACTTTTACATTCAAGGGATGTTTGGACCAAAGTACATAAAATGTTTAAACTCACACACACACGCTACAAAGATATTCATCATTGTGGAATAATCCGGATGTTTGTCTTGGGACGAAGCCTGTGTATTGGAAACAATGGCACGCTAAGGGTCTGAGCACCATTAAGGATCTATTTGTCATATGACAAGCTGTTGCAGAAATTTGATCTGGTGGGAAAAGAAAATTTTTGGAAATTCTTGCAAATGAGGAGTTGCATTACCTCAAAGCCATATAATATTACTGATAATGTGATAATTGATTATATTATGGGCGGTCTTTAAACCGTCTGGATCACTCCTGAATCTGTGTAATCCCCATAAAATCATCCCTGAAAGCCATATTAATTTTCCGAACGGTGTCCACCTGGAGGTCTCTCACACTTTATGGAAAAAAAATTGATGCAGCAAAGCTCCAAATCGTTCAGACATTTATTCGCAATAAAAAACGACGAGAGGGGTGGACCAGTGCTCACACAAAGCCTGCTCACAGGTGAATGACGCAACCGACAGGCGTGAAAAAACTCACGCATGCGCACGAAGGTTCAAGCTTGGCTGATGCAATCACGCGTGATTCAAATCCATATGGTTTTTGAAAAAAATAAAAATTTGGGATACTTTTCTAACAGACCTCGTAAAACACAAATTGTAAACTTGAATACTTGAATCTTTTTTATTAAAACAAATGATTCTTAACGCAGAACTGATTTTTTTGACAGGTGATGCAGCAGTGGGGGAAGGAGTGACGCGGTATTTCATCACAACCGTAATTGCCAAACTACAGTTTGGCTTTACTCATAGTCTTGGTAATGTTGTATGGCTGGGGGGCCTGGCTGCCTTTTTGTTTCTGTCTTTTGTTTTTTCTTCCAGGTGGCTTGCATTTGGGACTGAGTGGCTGTGTTGCTGAGGTTATCAGGACCTCACCCTGATCACCTGCGGCTCGTCAGGACTCACAGCTGTGGTGCATCTATATGGATTGGAACATGGTGGCATTTAAGACTGGAGTATACAGTGTGTATTTGCCAGAGACTGGACCTTGTGACCAGACGGGTGAGATCGTCGTCTCGGGAGCCATCTCATCATCAGTGGATGCAGAGAACGTCCAGGGTTTGATGCACGGTCTGTGAAAGAGGAGGGGGTGAGGTCTTACGCTCGTCAGCACACTTCTTGAGGTACGTTAGATTTTGTGACTAACGTTTATACAGTCAGTAAATGTGGTGTCCCTCACACCTTGTTATATTGAGCTGTACGTTAGTCATGTATCGGCTTCCACTGCAGTGGAGTTTTGTGAACTGGATGTTCCATGCCTGCAGGTTGGGAAGCTGATTAGTAATTAAGCCAGGAAGTGTTTGCTGTTTATGTACACCTTTGAGTGGTCTCTCTGTGTGTAGAGTGTGGACTCACATAATGGTTCCTTCTTTCACAGACTCGGTTTGTTGCGGCCACCTGGGGGGTGTCGGCGGGGTCCTTGGGTCCGAACGGCTTCTGGCTCCAGACCGTTAGCGCTGCTGGGAGCGCACCGTATCACCACCACGCCAGACCGCACATTCTTTTGTTGTTTTGTATCACATCACTGTTATGTATTAAATTCAGTTAGCCTTTGTACCGTGCTCTGCTTATTTCATACTGGGTCCTTCAAACGCTGGTCGGTTCTCCGAGCTGCGTCCGACACATAACAGTAGTCTCTGGCCAAACATCACGGACCCAGCGGTAGCAGAGACGGTAACGCGCCGGGAAGGCGGCAACAGACGTTCAGTAGTTATCCGGATCAGTTGCGGGTGCTCTCCGCCCGGATGGTGCGTGTTTGAGACCCATTACTGAATACTGATTTGTGCTCTCTTGCAGCCGTGTTCCTGTGTTTGTGCCTTATCCGAGGGTCGTGGTGGAGTGTGACTGGCGACGGCTTCGCGTCACGCTCCGACCGGATAAGAGGTTTAAACGGGAGCTGCAAGAGTGTGTCTGTGATGGGTGCACGCGCACGGCGGAGCTCTGTGGCACGGGTCACTGAGCTTCCTGTGTTACAGTTGTAGCCCCGTTTCCCCGGATAAAGATAACTACTGCGTCTGTTGTATCAGCTCCGGCGTTATTTAGTTGAGCACATTTTGGTTGTGTGTTGCACACAGCTGCGCACGGAGATGCAGCTCGTTTGTTTTCTGTCACCAAAGGGGTTTTTTTCATTTTTAGCACTTTGGCTCCCTCTTTTGGTGACTTAGTCACATTACCGTTAAGCTCTTAAGTTAGAACAGGTGTGTTCGATTTGTTTGAGCTTAACGGTATACGTCACTGATTTGTTTTGTGTTAGTTCATTTCGTGTGGGTGTTTTTTGAGTTGGTTTTTGTGTGGGATTTATTTTTTATTTTTTTCCACTGTTTGTGTCTGGGGTTATGACCCTGCAGCCTGTCTAAGAAGAAAAAAAAAAAAAAAGGACCCAAACAACTGTATGTTGGTCTGTTAGTCTTTCTTTTTATTTCTTTTTGTTTCACCTCCCCAGGGTTTGATGGGACGGTCCCCTGGGGGGTGATGGGGTGGTACTTGGGTTTTTTTTTTCTTTTTTTTTTTTGTTTGTTTTTGTTATGCCCTCTCTTCTCCTCTGACTCCAGCCGGGTGAGCCGTAGTGTCGGCGTTGCTGGAGGGGTGCAGTTTGGTTGTGCTGGGCATTTCCCAGGTAGCCTCTGCACCCGGGGGGGGGGGGGGGGGGGTGTTTTTTGATTCCCTGTTCCACCTCCGGCTTCAGCACGCCTTTGGCCGTCTGCCATCGGCGTGGCTGAGGTTTGGGGCAGTGGGATATACCCGCAGCTAGTGGCTGGTGTAGAAGTCGGAGGAGTGGCGCCGTTTTGTGCCGTTTGCCATAACCGCTGTTCCACTCCTCCCGGTTGGCTTCTGGGGTATAGTCATGGTTGGTGACACTGGACGTGCTTCCAGTTTCCACTGCGCCAAGGGGGTGGGGTTGGGGTTGTTTTGTTTGTATGTTTTTTTTTTTTTCTCTCTTCTTGTTTTTCCCCCCAGTTTCCGCCCTCAGGGTTTGACTGTGGTGTCCTCTGGGGGGGAAAGGGCTGTGGGTCCATCTAGCCATAGACGGCCGGGGCTGGGTCCGTTGGTCATGAGGGGAGGCGTCTCCTGGGGTTGACGAGTGGTCCTCTGGGAGGCGCTGGGAGTCCCCGTGGGTGACGTTGGATCCCAGAGGGACCTCGGCTGTGGTTATTACTCCTGGAGCTGGCGGGAAGTCCTCTGGGGGGTGTTGGTCCCTACATGTCGTTTGGGGGGGGGGGGGGTGTTTTAGCGCTTTTATTTGTAAGCTTAAGTTTGGGGTTTTTCTTTTCTCCTCTTCCCGGGGTTTGATAGGACGGTCCCCTGGGGAGGGGGGGGTGGTTTGGTTGTTTGTGTTTGTCTTTTTTGTTTTATGACTAATAACCGCACATGGTTGGATAAAGGCTGACCGCACAGGTTTAAGAACTCCTGGCCACACCTGTGTTAAGTGACTGACTGAAACAAAGGAAAGGATGCAGCCAGAGAAGAGGACATCAACCATTCTGTTGGAAGACGAATGCAGATGCGGTTTCCAGCCATGGTCCCTGGAGGGGGGTGTTTCTCCTGGGCCAGGTTTGTGTGGTCGCCGGAGGCTTCCCGTGAGGGTGGGGTACTGTTGTATGGCTGGGGGGCCTGGCTGCCTTTTTGTTTCTGTCTTTTGTTTTTCCTTCCAGGTGGCTTGCATTTGGGACTGAGTGGCTGTGTTGCTGAGGTTATCAGGACCTCACCCTGATCACCTGCGGCTCGTCAGGACTCACAGCTGTGGTGCATCTATATGGATTGGAACATGGTGGCATTTAAGACTGGAGTATACAGTTTGTATTTGCCAGAGACTCGACCTTGTGACCAGACGGGTGAGATCGTCGTCTTGGGAGCCATCTCATCATCAGTGGATGCAGAGAACGTCCAGGGTTTGATGCACGGTCTGTGAAAGAGGAGGGGGTGAGGTCTTACGCTCGTCAGCACACTTCCTGAGGTACGTTAGATTTTGTGACTAACGTTTATACAGTCAGTAAATGTAGTGTCCCTCTCACCTTACTATATTGAGCTGTACGTTAGTCATGTATCGGCTTCCACTGCAGTGGAGTTTTGTGAACTGGATGTTCCATGCCTGCAGGTTGGGAAGCTGATTAATCAATCAATCAATCAATCAATTTTTTTATATAGCGCCAAATCACAACAAACAGTTGCCCCAAGGCGCTTTATATTGTAAGGCAAGGCCATACAATAATTATGTAAAACCCCAACGGTCAAAACGACCCCCTGTGAGCAAGCACTTGGCTACAGTGGGAAGGAAAAACTCCCTTTTAACAGGAAGAAACCTCCAGCAGAACCAGGCTCAGGGAGGGGCAGTCTTCTGCTGGGACTGGTTGGGGCTGAGGGAGAGAACCAGGAAAAAGACATGCTGTGGAGGGGAGCAGAGATCGATCACTAATGATTAAATGCAGAGTGGTGCATACAGAGCAAAAAGAGAAAGAAACAGTGCATCATGGGAACCCCCCAGCAGTCTACGTCTATAGCAGCATAACTAAGGGATGGTTCAGGGTCACCTGATCCAGCCCTAACTATAAGCTTTAGCAAAAAGGAAAGTTTTAAGCCTAATCTTAAAAGTAGAGAGGGTGTCTGTCTCCCTGATCTGAATTGGGAGCTGGTTCCACAGGAGAGGAGCCTGAAAGCTGAAGGCTCTGCCTCCCATTCTACTCTTACAAACCCTAGGAACTACAAGTAAGCATGCAGTCTGAGAGCGAAGCGCTCTATTGGGGTGATATGGTACTACGAGGTCCCTAAGATAAGATGGGACCTGATTATTCAAAACCTTATAAGTAAGAAGAAGAATTTTAAATTCTATTCTAGAATTAACAGGAAGCCAATGAAGAGAGGCCAATATGGGTGAGATATGCTCTCTCCTTCTAGTCCCCGTCAGTACTCTAGCTGCATCATTTTGAATTAACTGAAGGCTTTTTAGGGAACTTTTAGGACAACCTGATAATAATGAATTACAATAGTCCAGCCTAGAGGAAATAAATGCATGAATTAGTTTTTCAGCATCACTCTGAGACAAGACCTTTCTGATTTTAGAGATATTGCGTAAATGCAAAAAAGCAGTCCTACATATTTGTTTAATATGCGCTTTGAATGACATATCCTGATCAAAAATGACTCCAAGATTTCTCACAGTATTACTAGAGGTCAGGGTAATGCCATCCAGAGTAAGGATCTGGTTAGACACCATGTTTCTAAGATTTGTGGGGCCAAGTACAATAACTTCAGTTTTATCTGAGTTTAAAAGCAGGAAATTAGAGGTCATCCATGTCTTTATGTCTGTAAGACAATCCTGCAGTTTAGCTAATTGGTGTGTGTCCTCTGGCTTCATGGATAGATAAAGCTGGGTATCATCTGCGTAACAATGAAAATTTAAGCAATACCGTCTAATAATACTGCCTAAGGGAAGCATATAATGATTAGTAATTAAGCCAGGAAGTGTTTGCTGTTTATGTACACCTTTGAGTGGTCTCTCTGTGTGTAGAGTGTGGACTCACATAATGGTTCCTTCTTTCACAGACTCGGTTTGTTGCGGCCACCTGGGGGGTGTTGGCGGGGTCCTTGGGTCCGAACGGCTTCTGGCTCCGGACCGTTAGCGCTGCTGGGAGCGCACCGTATCACCACCACGCCAGACCGCACATTCTTTTGTTGTTTTGTATCACATCACTGTTATGTATTAAATTCAGTTAGCCTTTGTACCGTGCTCCGCTTATTTCATACTGGGTCCTTCAAACGCTGGTCGGTTCTCCGAGCTGCGTCCGACACATAACAGGTAAGTTCAGTATTCCAAATTGCAAAACATATTTAGAGCCTGACTCGTGGTTACATTTCATTTTTGGACACATGCTGAATATTCTTGTACCCTCTTTGAGGTATAACTTGTGTGACAAGGCCTTCTGATATTTTTTTAAGTTTGAGGTCAGTACAATGTTTATCCTTGTTTGGACATAATTTGATCTTTATTTAAACCTCTGTTTATGGTGGATTCAGTCCAGTTTTGTAATGATTTGTTCCTTTTGTCCTCCTATTATCTTGGTTTAGTCTAGAGACATTAGTACTGGTATTATGAAACTGGTTGAATTTATCATGGGAAAGGATCTGCTGTGCAGCCAGACTAACCAAGGTTCTCTTCACAAACAGAAACACATTGTCAAGAGAAAATTGAATAGAGAAATTCTTGTTACATTATGAACAGGCTAGTGATGCTTATTTTTCATTAATCATTTGGTCTGACCCCTTAACTATACATTCTCTTTTAACTGTGAATTTCATTACATAATTGGTATTGTCAATTAGTCCAGTTACTAATGTTATAAAGATGGCCATAGCTTTAACTGAATTGTTTTGACATTAACAGGAGGAATGGGCCGAACAGTACTTTTTGAGGGAGAGCCGGATCACCTGGTGCATTTGGCATCAGAGGTCCTTATTGATAGCAGCCTTTTCCGAGTGGCAGGAAGAATGGTTGATCATGCTGTTCTCCATGATGGCCCTGCAGTGTGTGGATTAAGTCCAGCTGTCATCCATACAGTCCTCACTGGGGACCCGGAGACGGCTACTGTTGTTCTGGAAGACTGTTCTGATACTGACATCCGCTGTGTCATACAACTAGTGCGTATTATATACACATTAAGCAAAATAAATATACAGTGGCCAATGTATATAATAAATAATGTGTGTGTATGAATATATAAATTTTACACATACAGTCATACATTCATGTACAAATGTCTTGTCGCAGGTGAGAACCCAGGGTTTCCCCCAGTGTTTTCCTCTGGCAGGCCACCAGAGTTTCCTTACCCTCCTGCCAACCCAACTTGTTTTTTCTTGTTACTTGTTTTTTTTATTTTTAAATCATTTTTTAAGCACCGAAACAGTGATACCAAAGACGGTGTCATCCTTCCCAGTATCTTTCTCCCCTTAACCCTGAGCCTAAGTGCTTCACCACAGTTTTGCGTGTTTACGAGAGACCGAGGGGTAGAGATGGGTACCTTTCACATCTGAATCGATACGATACCGATACTCGGTACCTGCGAATCAATACCGGTATTTTTCAGTACCTGTTTTCGATACTTTTTGGGGGGGATATGTGTTTGGTAATTAAAAGTTATTTTGTATATTTAAAAAAAATAGTCAAAACTTTGGAATTTTGAACATTTATAAGTGAAATAACTCCAACATAGACCTTGAGAAAAACGTGTGAGAAAGTAAATAACTCAAAAATAAATAGATTTAAAATAAATAACTATAAAATAACAGTATAAAATGTTTCACATCAGTGTCTGCTGGCTTTACAGTAACAAACAACTTTCAAAATAAATAACTATATAAAATGTTTCACATTAGTGCCTGCTGGCTAACAACTTTTAAAGGATACACACATTTTTAACAGTTCTTTTTAAGGAACACGAGCATGTTGACTTTTTCTGGCAAGAGCCGAGCTCGTTCCACGCTGACTGTGTCCCCAGCTGTCGAGAACACTCTTTCAGAAGGAGTGGAAGATGCCTGCACACAGATATTTTTTGGCCAAACTTGCCAGCACTGGCATTTGGTCATTCTTCTGCCACCACCACAAGAGGGGATTGGTGGAGCTGAGGACTGCTGGAAAGCTCCTGTAGGTCTGCAGCTTTTTCTTTACCTTTTCAGTCACTGAGGGAGTAGTGACATCTGCCTCAGTCGGCATTAGCAGGGCCTGGTCTTCGTCCTTGAGCGGACCAAGTGCTGAAAGCTTCTTTCTTTTTACAGATAGTGCCTATTCTCCTTCATATTCATCATCTTGCAGCACATTTCTTTGTCTTCTCTGCCTCCTCTTCCTCGTGGGTCACTACTCCACCCTTAAAAATATAGCATGCACAACAAGTATAATTAAAACAATGTTTGCATTACAACAGAACACACAAGTCTACTTTATGCCCCAGAATGAACAAACCTTGTTTGCACTTAGTGCCACAGCTGCATTTTCTAGGCGGGTCCAAACAGCCTCTTCATGCACCCAGCCTTTGAAGCATGGATCTAGCGCTGTAGCCTCCTCAAGGAAGAGTCGAAGCTCTTTATTTGCTTCCTCCTATAAAAGAACATATAATTATTTGGTGATCAATTCTAAATGTGAACAGTTGGATGGCAAAATTAATTGAATGATTTACATACTGTGTAGCGGTAGGAGAGGTCACCCCAGACCTTCTCCTTGATGGCTCTTCTGAATGCAGAGTCTTCATCTGTCACCTCGAACTTGGCCCTCAGTTTATCCAGGATGAGGAGGATCTGGCCTGCTGTAGCGTTCTTGTCAGAGGAGACTGCAAGTGTGGATGTGTATAGGACTTTCATGGTGTCCACAAAGTCCTCACACTTGCTTATGTCATCATCTGACACCCTCTCTTACCTAGGAGTAAAAGACAAAGTATATATGGATAAGGATGTTTTGTGTCAGCAGGATACTTGTAATTAAATTTTTGTCATCTCTTTACTATTGGACTTATTTTTTAAAATCAGTTTATACCTGTGTCTGTCCATGGTGTTGTGTGTTGGGGGGTTTGGCTGGACTTTTGGTGCTGCTTTTATTTTGTTTTTCTCTCCAGGTGGTTTTGAAGTGATTCCTGAAATGAATGTGCTGTACAGAAGAATCCTTCACCCTCATTAAGCCTATCTGCTGCACCTGTGGATGACACTCACGTGCGGACCTAAGGACTTTCAGCTGGGACCAATTATGAGATGAAGTACTGCATTTAAGCCCTGAGTGACCAGGGCTGAATTGCCGGAGAATACGACCTTGTGACGACCGTTTGTGTGACGCTGAGGGCCGCTCCAGGTTCTGACACATCATGCCTGTGAAGGAGGTCGGGGGTGAGGGATACACGCTATCAGCACACTTCAGAGGTGACTACTGCTTGAGTAATTAATGATTGTAATTTGGCGTCTAACGCAGCTTTATTGGAACAGTGGTGAAAAAAGTGTGGTTTGCTCCTCACTGCCGTGACGTGCGGATTAATGATCCTCCACTTGCCGTGAGAAGCTGCCCCTTTAAATTAAGCCTGAATTCAAAGCTGAACGTGTTGCTGATGATGTGTGCCTCTGAATGGTGTTTTGTGTTACAGTGTTAACTTACCTCACCTTGTCCGTCCTTCACAGAGTCAGTTCGTGTCCTAACCACCTGGGGGATGTCGGCTGGGTTTCTTGGGTCCAGAACTGCCGGGCTCCGATCCGTTTGGGCGCTGTGAGAGCGCGCCGCCATTCACCTCGCCAGGCCATTATATGTCTTTTGTTTGCACTTGTATTATTGCAAGGAGGGAAATAAATTTTGTTCTTTGGAACCGCTCTCTGATTATTTAGCGCTGGGTTCAGTCAGACGCTGGTTCGGTTCTCTAACCTGTGTCCTACACATAACACATGGCCTTCTTTATGCGTGGGTCCCTTGCAGCAGCCTGGATGGCAGGGTACTGTTTAATGAATCGCTCTACCATCAGGAAGAGACTGTTCCACCTGGTTCTCACATCCAGTATGAGGGAGTGCTCATCAAGGCCTTAAAGAAGACAGAGTTTTGTCCCAGTTAAATGTAGTTGAAAGAAGAGTACAAATAAAATACGTATTTAGATATATTACCATTACAAGATTTTTTTATTCTTCTATAAATTGACCTTTCACCCACCGAGGAGTTTCTGTTTCTCTTTCAGAACAGGCTTTGCAAGGCTATTTCTTCTAAGCTACAGCACAACAGCGCGTATCCTCCCAGACCAACTGGATATGTTTTTCACAGTGTACAGTTTTTGGGCTGCAATGTTGAGGGTGTGTGCGAAACACCCCATCTTCAACACCCTCATCTTCTTGACAGCTACTTCCATGTTAACAGCGTTGTCAGCAGTAACACACCACTTTGGATTTGACTTCAAAGTCATCTAGGATGCCATCTATTTCTTCTGCTACAACGGGCCCTGTCTGTGAGACATACACTGCCCTTGTATGGAGGACTTTCTCCCTCAGCTCCGCCTCCACTACATAGTGAACAGTGACAGTGATGTAGTGGTCTTGAGCCACACTACTACTCCACAGGTCAGTTGTCACTACAACGTTGTCTACTCCTTTCAGTTCCTCCTTTACGTTACTTTTTTCCACACTGTCTCAAGCTGGTACTAGTGTGTTGCAAAGTTCATTTCGGTTAGGGGGGTTGTATTTCGGTTTGAGAGCCCTTGTCATCTCCCTGTTGTGAAAAAATAATAAAAGCAATAATAATGATAATTAAAAAAAAATCTGAATAACATCATAACGTCATTAGCAAGCCCTGGCCATCGCATACATAATCACTCCTTTTATACAATAAAATAATATATAGTACCTAAACCATGAGATGTCTACAGTTGCAAAGGGCAACATAGCTTTAACCACATATGCTGTTACAGCTCTGTGACACTCCTCGGCTCTATGGCGAGGCAAAGCCGCCTCCTTTGCCTTAGTGAATGGGGTAACCGTTGCAGCTCTCACTGTAACTGAAGGGCGGGTGGGGAAATGGGACAACGTTGAACGACCTGTTAATCAACATAAACGTGTAACATTAACATTACGTGGAACCGAGCCGATTTTAACCTCAAATTCTTCTCAAATGCCAGGGTAACAGGAACATTTAAGCACATTACTTGCTTACCTGGAGCTGAAGAACTTGATGCTGTTCGTTGTCGTCGCCTACATTTTTAAACGGAGCCGGTTGTTCTTCCTCAAAGCTGGCTGGAAATGTCGAGCCGCTGGCTGCAGCAGGCTTGGTGGTGGTGACGTTTGCTGCTGGCCCTGGGCGAGTAGCTGTGCTGCTAACGTTACCCCGTGTTTTTAAACTGTCAAAAATCGTGCACTCCTCCGCCTTGAGGAGTATTTGGTGTTTAACCAAATGCTTCCTCAAGTTCCTCGTGTTTCCTTTGTTGGCTTTACACTTGACATCACAAATGTTGCACAGCGCACTGTCAGCATCCAGCTTGGTAAAATGAAGCCAGACTTCGGAGCGCCTGCGGTCCGCCATGTTTCGCCTTTGCACAAAGCAAACAGTGACGTAACTACGTCACTGCGTCCTCCACTGTTGCCGACGCATGACGTCAAAGTGCGTTCAGGTACCGAAATGTGGTACTGACGGACTTCCCGTGAATCGATACTCGGTAGTTAAGCGGGAATTCAGTACCCATCCCTACCAAGGGGTGTTTCAATTTTTGTAGAGCCAGGAAACGGCTTTGGCTTATTAACACTGCAAACAGAGCCACATGCCCCAAATAGCTAAGGGCTGGGAGGAACTTCTGTAAACACAGAGTCAGTCTGGTGAAATAAAGTAAAAAAATATAACCAACAATCACTATAACAATATGTATAAAGCTGTAGGACTGCGTTAGATCATGTTTTGCTCCACTAATAAAACAGTTGGGATAAACGTGTTTTCCCTTTGGTTCAACCTGATACAGTCGCATTCGCTTCGCTGCAGTGAACCTCCATCTGCGCAGATTTCAAACTTTACTAAAATTTCCCAAATGGATTTACACATGCCATTTGCGGTTTACATTTTATTTAAAGGCTTGATTTGTCTCACGTGTCATGATGTTTGAGTTTAGCGCATCGCTACCAGTGGCTGCAGACACACTGGGAGAGTGGGTCTTTCTGCGCAAGGCCTCTGGCCACAGTGCACTCACAGTGGACACATTCAGAGTGCGGACTTGCTATGGATGCACGAAGGAGTTGCACAAGTGCAGGGAGGCAGGAGACACTGATGGGTTACATATCAGTCTGTCACTTATTACTAATGTACTGGAGCAGTATAGATCTGTGTAATTGTGATCAGTACGTTCACTCAGCTCCCCTCCCCAGGAGAGCACGCTCTCTCTGGGCACAGTGGAGCTGCAGACACTTATGTGTCGGACACGGTTGGAGCACCGACCCAGCGTTTGACAGGACCCAGCAAGAAATAAGCAGAGCATGGTTCAAAAGATAACAGAATTTAATAATCATAATGAGTGCAGTGATAAACAACCAAAAATGTCCGCGGTCTGGTGAGGTGAAAACACGGCGCGCTCGCAGCAGCGCAAACGGTCCGGAGCCACAGCAGTTCGGACCCAGGGACCCCGCCGACACCCCCCAGGTGGCCGTGACAAACCGAGTCTGTGAAGAAAGAAAACATGAGGTGAGTCCAACACTCTCCACCCAGAGAGACACAGCTCAAAAGGTGCACACAATCAGCAAACACTTCCTGGCTTAAATATACATCAGCTTCTCACCCTGCAGGCACGGAACAACTCAGTTCAAATCTCCACTGCAGCAGAAGCTGATTAGACAATTAGCATAATGTGACAGCTCACTAACACAAGTTGTGAGGGACACCAAATCCACTGTCATTACTTCATAAAAGTCACCAAAACCAAATTACCTCAGGAAGTGTGCTGAAGAGCATGAGACCTCACCCAATCCTCCTTCACAGACTGTGGCGTCAAACCTGGAGCGGTCTCTGTGTACGTAATGGTGAGATTGTTCTCCTGATGTCGATCTCACACGTCTGCTCACAAGGTCGAGTCTCTGGCAATCACACACTGTGCATTCAAGGTTTAAATGCAGCAATCTCTGATCAAGACAGAATACACCACAGCTGTGAGTCCTGATGACCTGCACGTGAAAACAAGCCTCAGGTGTTCAGGGTGAGGTCCTAATGCTCAGCCACTCAGTCCTGAATGCATACCACCTGGTGGGAGAAACAGAAAACAAAACAAAGCCAGCCAAACACCCCAGCCCACAACAGACACTGGGCCAAACCAGCGTTTGGCCCAGTGGTTAGAGTGTCTGCCTCTCACTGGGAGATTGTGGGATTGAGCCCCGTAGTCGACCCCACTCGGGTCATACCAAAGACCATGATAAAGATGGTACCTACTGCAGTCTGGTGTGACACTTCACAATTAACAGATTTGAGTGGGGAAAAGTGCTTTGAGTACCGTGTCTAGGTAGAAAAGCGCTATATAAATCGGGGTCCTTTACTCTTTACAAGGAGGGGGCGCACGGGTCTCCACACCATTTGCGGAGCTGGACTTAAATCATATCGCGGTTTGAGAATATAACAAGCCTCCAAGCGTCTCTAATGTAAACACAGGGCGCACGTGTCCAGAGCAGTTTTTGTAGCAGTTTGTGATGGAGCTTAAACTCCTCAGACATAGGCAGCGGGAGCCAGTGCTCTCTGCTCGCTCCTCATTTACTCAACGCAGTGAACACAGACTCCAGAGACCAACACCTGATGCATAGTATGGCCAAGGCATCTTATCTTATGTATCTCGATGAATTTATTTAACCAATGTTTTGTCTGCTGTGTGAACAGAGAAACTTGGCATCACGCCGCGCGTCATGGGTGCATTGGCACAGCTCCTCCTCGGCTGTCTCTTCCTCCTCATCAGTCACATTAAATACAATGTTTTACTTTCATACAAATACTGTCCAATGCCAGTGTCATTGAATCACAAAGGCCACAATGTGGTACCTCTTGTATCCAAGGCATAGAAGGATAGAGAGTATATGGGAGCAGACAGCACTGCGCGCTTTCATTTCACTACTCTCTCAACGCTGGCCGCTTTCAGTATGTGATGCATTTTGTGCACTATAAAAAATAAATAAGCAGGGTTTCATTTTGATGTTAAATTATGAAGATACTCTTATAAATGAAGAATTATGCACTAAGAAACAATACACAAACAAATATGCATTGCTCAACTTATCATTTACTTCCCAAAGCCCCAGAGAGCTGCAGCCTGAGGCTTAAAGAGCTGCAGGTTGCTGACCCCTGTCCTAAATGATGATAAACTAGGTTATACAGTTCATGTTTGCGGTTGTTTTGAATGTAGACAAAGGGCTGTTTCATTTCTTATGGCAGTCTTTTAGCATTTAGCTGCAGCCTGCTTTAAGGAAAAGGGAAAAGGCGAGGGGTGGGGCTTGTAATAACACATAATAGTCATAATCAAATTTCAACTTTTAATATTTTAATTTATTTTTAAATAAATCACGGTCACCAAGTTTATTTCTTCTTTTTTCCCCACTTGTGGCCCGGTGGGCTTCCCTACCTTTGGGCTTAGCAAGTTTCCTGGGGAAAACCCTGGAGAACCGATCATTATATGTCTCCTTTTCAACTACAAAAGGTCAGCAATGGCTCAAAAACATATAGGTCTAAAGATAGTTAGATATTCACAACATAGAATTTCAACATTGTTCATTTTTCATAATTTTGTATTGATCAACAAAATTTTTGCGTGGACAAAAGTCTTGTTGCAATGACCAATCTGCAATTTCACGGCCACAATGCATTAAAAAAAGAGAAAAAAAAGGGCTTGTAAACCCAGGTGTAGCATCTAATAGCTATAAAAGCTCACATTTCACAATTTTAATACCCAGTGTAGCTACGCTGGTCTGCTCAAAAAGGACTTCACGCTCCTTACTGATGTCCACAGACATTTATTTCTTTATTCAGCTCGTGTAACAGCCATGGAACAACCGTGGGTAACACCCGTGGAACACCGTGAAAACTAAAAAAGACAAAATGCTACATTTAAACTCATATTCATAGACATTAACCCTAAATTACACATTTCGGCTGTAACAAGACAAAACAGCATTATAAAATAACTTTTACCGTGTGCGCCTGTTTGACCAGCAGTAGAATGACACCATAAGCAGATTCTGTGTCTTATATGAGTTTTACGTGCTGCTCTGACTTTCCTTGTCCCCTTTTCTCTCCCGCTCTACACATATGCCCTTCCGGGTCGAGCAATTATGTGGCTTATTTCCTCTTCAGCACAGGTAATTTCAAAATAAAATAAACATCTTAAGCTGTAAAGCCGTGTTACACATAGCCTTAAATAATCGTGCAGTTATTTACCAAAATGAACAAAGGAAATTTTGTATCATATTCCTGTTGTCGTGGTAACCTATATACAATTCATTTTGGCGTCAGTTACACTCCCACCAAATTACCTTTGATACACAATGAAGATGCTGCACTTTACACTCTTCATTTAAATAAATCAATGGTAATTTCAAAGAAATCATCTACTTTCTACAAGAACGACAAGCTTTTGGACGGGTCTCTCTATAATGGATGGTTTGCGCAAGCGTTCACCCTTCTTCCCCAGTTGCTTGTCTCCAACTTGTAGTGACACCTTTCTAATCAGTCCATCATCACCCTCGTGTACATCTACCACTCTGCCAAGTGTCCATTCATTACGAGGGATGTTTTCATCCTTGACTATCACAATATCACCAACTCTCATGTTGAGCTTAGGGGCATGCCATCGCTGTCTCAGAGTGAGGTTAGCAAGGTATTCTTTCCTCCATCTGTTCCAAAACTGCTCTGTAGCATACTGGACTCTTCTCCAGCGTTTGGTGGCATACACGTCTTCTTGAACAAACTTGCCAGGTGGGGGCAGTGGTACAGCGCATTTCATGGTGATAAGATGATTTGGTGTTAAGGGCTCCAAACTTGTGGGATCACTGATACTGTTAACAGTGAGTGGGCGACTGTTTACAATGTACATGGCTTCATAAAGAAAGGTTCTTAAAGATGCGTCATCCAACCTTCCAACACTTTGGGCAAGAACTTTACTCAGTACACTTTTTACAGTCCTGATTTGGCGCTCCCATGCGCCTCCAGCATGGCTTGAGCTTGGTGCATTCATGAGGAAGTCGCACTGCTTATTTGCCAAGTATGATGTCACTTTGTCTTTGTCGATTTCTCGTAGAGTTTTTGCCATTTCATTCTTTGCTCCCATGAAGTTAGATCCCTGATCCGATCTGATTTGTCTGATAGCTCCACGGATAGCTATAAAACAGCGTAAAGCATTGATGAATGTATCAGTTGTCATGTCTTCTAGTATCTCTAAATGAATTGCTCTCGAGCTGAGACATGTGAAGAGAAGAGCATAGCGTTTGTACACTTTGCGGCCTTGTTTGGTACTGAAGGGGCCAAAGCAATCCATACCTACATAGGTGAATGGTGGGGAAGGGTCAATGCGATCACTAGGCAGATCTGCCATTCTTTGTTCCTCTGGTGGTGCACGGGCTCTCTTACACTACACACATTGTCTGATATACTTAGCTACTGCTTTACCTCCTCCAACAATCCAAAACCCATTAGCTCTGATCTCATTTAAGGTTTGACCTTGACCTTGATGCTGTGTCTTCTCATGACAGTGTCCAATAATGAGCCTTGTAATAATGCTGTCTTTAGGGAGTATTGCAGGATGCTTCACCTCAAAATGTGTGGATGCCTTCCTTAGCCTACCTCCAACTCTCATCACACAGTCCTTGAGGAATGGATCAAGCTGATAGAGTCTGTTATTACAGGGCAACTTTCCTGTTTTCTGTTCAAGGTTATTCAGCTCTTCCTGAAAAGCATTTTGTTGTGCAAGTTTAACAAGGGTCAATGTGGCTTGTCTCCTTTGTTCCACATCTGGTGGCTCCGATGTCTTTATTTTCTTTGCCATTCGTTGAATGCGTGCAACAACATGACTGCAGTAGTCCATTTGGAGAGTCGTGACAAATGTTCTGCAATGCCCCATTGTTGTTCCAACTCAGTATCCAGCACTTGTATGGCCTTTACCTCTGGATCTCCCACCAACAGCTCCGGAATGTTTTGTTCTGTTACTATCTCTCTTTCCCATAAAAATCTGGGACCTGTGAACCAGTTTGAGTCAATAAGGTCAGTGACTTTTAGGCCACGTGAGGCGTGGTCAGCTGGATTTTCTGCAGTGGCAACATAATACCACTGTTCTGGGTTTGTAGTTTTGCGGATTCTCTGTACACGATTGGCTACAAAAACATGGAATCTTTTGGCCTCATTGTTGATATAGCCTAGAACTACCTGTGAGTCTGTCCAATAGTATTCCCTGTCAACTTTGAGCTCTAGTTCTCTTTTTAGCATAGAGCTCACAGCAGCAGAAGTTACGGCCGCTGTTAGTTCTAGTCTTGGGATAGTGACTATTCTGGTTGGCGCAACCCTTGCTTTGCCCATGACTAAAGTGCAGTGCACTTGTTGGTCACTCACCAACCTGAGGTAGGAGCACTGGCCATACCCTTGACTGCTTGCATCAGAGAAGTGATGAAGTTCAACTCTCAGGACTTCACCAAAGTTTATGGGTTTGAAGCATCTGGGGATCTGGATCATTTTGAGATTTTCTAAATCTTTCAGCCAACCCTCCCACCTTAGCTTCAGTTCAGTAGGTAGCGGATCGTCCCACCCAATGCCTTTCTGACACATTTCTTGCAACACTTTCTTTCCTTCTAAAATGAAAGGGGCCAGGAACCCTAAGGGATCATAAAGAGATGCCACAACAGAGAGAATACCACGGCGTGTCAGTGGTTTCTCATCGAATGTCGCCTGGAAGAAAAAGTTGTCATTTTCTACATTCCATCTTATGCCTAATACTAGTTGCACTGGAAGGTCATTGTAGTTGAGGTCCACGTCCTTTATCTCAACTGCACGTTCCATTACATCGATTGTGTCTAGCACGTCTCTGCTGTTGGAAAGAAACTTGTGAAGGTGCAGCTTCCCTTTGGCACACAAAGCTTGGGCCTCCTTTAGAAGCTCAATTGCCTCTCCAACAGTTTCCACACTTATGAGGCCATCATCCACATAAAAATGCCTTTTAACAAAGTTGGCTGCTAGTGGGTACTCTCTCTCATTTTCATTGGCCAGATGTTTCATACCGTAATTAGCACAACCTGGGGATGAGGATGCTCCGAAGAGGTGGACTTTCATGCGGTATTCTGTGGGCTCCAAGTCTGTGTTCCCATTTTCCCACCAGAGAAACCTCAAATAGTCTCTATCCTCTGATCTGACGTGGAACCTGTGAAACATCTTTTCTATGTCACACATAAGTGCAATGGGGTGCTTACGGAAACGACATAGTACTCCCGTGAGGCCATTTGTGAGATCAGGCCCTGTCGTTAAGTGGTCGTTTAAAGCTGTCCCTTCGAACTTTGCAGAGCAGTCAAATACCACCCTGATCTTGCCTGGTTTTCTCGGGTGATAAACACCTTGGTGTGGTATATACCAGACATTTCCTATCGTCGGCTTTGAGTCTGTCTTTTCAGCATCGCCATCTCTGAAAACTCCTTCCATGAACTTCACATAGTCATTTTTAAACTTAGGATCTCTGTCCAGTTTCCTTTTGAGGTGCTTCAAATGAACCAGAGCCAGACTCTTGTTGTTTGGGAGTTGGGGGCGTGCCTTAAATGGAAGGGGCATTTCAAGATGACCATGCTCATTTTGATGGATCCCTTCTTTTAGGATTTGGAGGAATTGGATATCCTCTTGCGATATATCACTCTCGTTTGGTTTGGTATCTGCAAAATCTGACTCGAGTACTTTAATAATGGCAGTTGGGGTTACGGGGGGTATCTCTTTCACAGCCACACGATGACATAGACCAGTTACATTGCTTGCATTTGCCAACTGTGGTGCCCCTCCTACAATGCTCCAGCCTAGGTCTGTTCTGACAGCATAAGGCTCGTTGTCATCTCCAGTGATGACCTCTCTGGGAGCTAGGGCTCTGGAACAGTCGTAGCCTATCAGCAATCCAACTGCACAGTCCATTAAAGGGGGAATCTCTTGAGCAATGTTTACGAGATGTTTCCATTTGCTGGCTGTTTGACAAGTAGGAATGTGTGTGCGCTCAAGTGGAATGAAGTCTCTTGTGTAAGCTGGAGGTAGGTCGATGCACGTATTGGAGAAGAATCCTCTGACCTTAAGTCCTTGTGCTCTTTGACTCTTCACAATAGTGTCCCTTTTGACCATAGTTGCGAGCTTGAGTTTTACTGGCTCTAACACTGCCTGCAGCTTTCCACACACTTCCTGATCAACAAACGTGTGGGTGCTTTGCGTATCTAATAGCGCATACACCAAGGTTTCACTGCTAGGAGAATTAGTTGACGAAATCCACACTGGCACAATCATTGAGGTGCTTCCATTCTTACTTCCTTCCACTGAACAAGAGAGTGAGGCCATGTTCTCATCTGCTGTAATTTGTACAGGTTTGTCTGCTGGAGAGTGATCTTCATGCAGAGGAGTTGGATGGCTTCTTTTGCATATGCTGCACGTGGCTCTGTTTTTACAGTCTTTAGAGATGTGACCTGTCCTCAGGCATGCAAAGCACAGTTTGTTTTCATGTACATAGTTTTTCTTATCATCCACAGACATTTCTGTTAGCCTTGGACATTTATGTATGGTGTGATTTTCTCCACAGCAAATGCACTTGCTTGTGCTGGAGTTTTGTGGCGGTATGTCTCTTTTCTTTTGCTTATCAGTGTCTCTTATCTTTATTTCCTCTATGTCAGACTTAGCTGTGAAGGTTGCAGTGTCTGAAGCCTTTACACGGGTGACAAAGGCATTTGCTTTTGTGCGTTTTGTTTCTCTTGCTAGGATTTCTGCAGGTGGCTTTAAAGCGTGTAAGGACGACACTGGGTTACAGGCTATGCGTGCCTCCTTAGAGATAAAGGAGGCAAAGTCTTTAAAGCTTGGATAGTTCTCACTTTTATCCAGCTGTTCTGTTACATAGCGATTCCACCTGGACGTTATCCAATCTGGGAGTTTGACCAACAACTTCTGGTTCTCCTCACAATCATCTAGCACTTGTAGACCTTTTATGTGAGGCATGGCATTGCTACATGTTTGCAGGAAATCACTGAATTCTCTCAGTTTGACATACTCTTTTCCCCCGATTTTTGGCCATTTGTTGAGTTTCTCTCTGAAAGCACGTTGCACTACAAATGAATGACCATATCTTGCATTGAGCCTATCCCATGCTTCCTTATAGGCTTCCTCATCTTTACGGTAGAAACTACCTTCAAGAGTAGATTTAGCTTCTCCTGCTATGTATTTTTGCAGATAAAATAGCCTGTCTGCAGGATTTGAGCATCGTCTCTCTATTAGAGCCTTAAAACTTGTGCTCCACTCTATGAACTTTAAAGGTTCACCGTAAAACACAGCAGGCTCTGGGGCAGGTAACCGAGTGAGAGCTATTGACTCTTGAACCATCTGTACAATGGCTGACTCATTTTTTGTGACTGGCTGATCATCACGTTCAATGTAAGAGGTGGACAGCGTAGGGCTTACTTTGCCGTGTGCACATCTCTCACTTTTTTCTTTAATCTCCTCTTCTGTGTAGACTTTCAGCTTTGCCTGCATTACTTCAATGTCTCTTTGGTTTTCAAGTTTTTTCAATTGTTGACGATGAGCTTCAATAGCTTCTTCCAATTCCATTTCGGCTTTCTTTGCAGCTAGTTGTGCGGCCGTCTCCGCTCTCTTGTTTGAGATGCTAGGTGACTCAGAGAGATGGTCAGAATGAAGGCTGTGTGTAGTTACTCTGGAAGCAGTAGATCCATATATTGATCTGGCATATTCGTTATCAAGGAGCATACGTAATCTTGCCTTTTCTGCTACAGCATCAAACCCATTTTCTTCTTCTATTAGTCGTAGTCTCATTAACCGCACCAAGTCCAAAGTTACAGCAGAGCATGCATCAACTTTCCTCCGAATTTCTTGACTTGGGACGGCTTGCCTTCTAATGTTGTCATAGGTTTCTTTCAATTCGGAATCAAGCATTTCAACATCATCCATCATGTCACACAAGTCCTTTCCTGAGCATGCTTCCTTTAATCTTGTG
This sequence comes from Thalassophryne amazonica, assembly GCF_902500255.1. NCBI lineage: Eukaryota > Metazoa > Chordata > Actinopteri > Batrachoidiformes > Batrachoididae > Thalassophryne > Thalassophryne amazonica. Next base: position 135,776,058 of record NC_047106.1, read on the forward strand.
CGAGTATCTCTTACTTTAGTTTTCCACTTGTCATAGAGTGATTGGAACTTCTTTTGCTTTTGGTCTAACTCCTGTTCCTTGAGTTCTTGCATTTTAGGTGTAAAATGTCTTTCAGGGGAGGATTTTCTTATTTCTCTTCCAGACTGATCAGTTATAGCATACATTTCCTTTGGTCTTACAGCTGCCTCTGTATGTACTTCCCCTTGTTCTTGGGGCTCATGGTCGATTTGGTTATCATTTTGTAACAAGGAATTGTCATTGGAAGTCATTTTGTATTTTTCTTGCTTTATTTTCTGTCGTTTTGTTATTCATTTGACTCTTTATTTATCCATCAGTAGCTCTGGCCATTCATAACTACACAATTTGCCCTTAAGATGCGCATTTGCACTTGGTCTTGCAGCTGCAGATGAAACTTTGAACTCTGAAGCCTTGGCTTGCTGCAGGATGCGAAGAACTCTGGCGCCGCCTTGTGGGTGTAGGACGAAACAGCCTCAGCACGATGGATCAGGTTACGTTTTCACTGTAGCTACGCTGGTCTGCTCAAAAAGGACTTCACGCTCCTTACTGATGTCCACAGACATTTATTTCTTTATTCAGCTCGTGTAACAGCCATGGAACAACCGTGGGTAACACCCGTGGAACACCGTGAAAACTAAAAAAGACAAAATGCTACATTTAAACTCATATTCATAGACATTAACCCTAAATTACACATTTCGGCTGTAACAAGACAAAACAGCATTATAAAATAACTTTTACCGTGTGCGCCTGTTTGACCAGCAGTAGAATGACACCATAAGCAGATTCTGTGTCTTATATGAGTTTTACGTGCTGCTCTGACTTTCCTTGTCCCCTTTTCTCTCCCGCTCTACACATATGCCCTTCCGGGTCGAGCAATTATGTGGCTTATTTCCTCTTCAGCACAGGTAATTTCAAAATAAAATAAACATCTTAAGCTGTAAAGCCGTGTTACACATAGCCTTAAATAATCGTGCAGTTATTTACCAAAATGAACAAAGGAAATTTTGTATCATATTCCTGTTGTCGTGGTAACCTATATACAATTCATTTTGGCGTCAGTTATACCCAGTTAAGGTCCATCATTGCTTCTGTCAAGATGCCAAAGATCAAGCCAGACACCAAAGCGCTGATCATCAAGAATCCTAAATCTTAAGTCTCCTGCTAAAGTTGCATGCATCTTTAATGTGTCTAAATGGCAAGTGGAGTGGATCCGTAAGTGCTTCCTAGAGACTGGTGGAGTCTACAACAGACCCAGGTCAAACCTCACAAATCAACCACTGGGAGGTCAACCTGCTCGTCCCACAGTCAATTCAACCACTGAAGAGGACAACCTGCTGGTCCCACAGTCAAGTCAACCACTGGAGAGGACAACCTGCTGGTCTCACAGTCAAGTCAACCACTGGAGAGGACAACCTGCTGGTCCCACAGTCAAGTCAACCACTGGAGAGGACAACCTGCTGGTCCTAGAGTCGAAAGCCATCCCCATGTCAATATCTTGATAGCTGCAGGAGTGGTGGGTGACAGCTGCCTGTTTCAAATGACTGTACACAGGACTATCACCAAATGGACAACAGAATGTATTGTGGCCTAGAAATGATTTTGTTGAAAGTTTAGTCAAAAGGACAATGAGACCACACAAAAACAGCTCTGTTCATGACTCCTTGTCCATTAGAAAAGGTCAACAATGGCTGAAATTGATAATAGTCTAAAGATTCTAAAGCCACATGGAATTCATTCAACATGGTTTCTAAATGTATTATTAGATAATGATAAACAAACTTTCAAGAAATAGTAGGTTGTTGGGAATATGTTGCTGCACCAACTTCACTGAGTGAAGATGGGTTCCAGTAACAATAATTTTGTATAGAATTTCCTTTGGAGCAATCAGATAATTGTACATGGTCTTCACAGATGTTAACATGACCGGGGTACAGTTATTAATGAGCTGAATGGGTATAATTTATTGGGATTTTTTTATGGCAGATTAGTACAGGAATTCATGTAGTTTCAATGGGTTTGTATATTTTTTGCCACAACTTTTTTCTAAAAATAGCTAAAATTCAAATACAATGTATTATTATCCACAGTTGTCCAATACCCACAGTTATGTGACTTGCGATATACTAATTATGTCACAATTCAGGGTTTTCACGTATCCCATAATCCCTTGCGCCCCAGAGAGTCGCTGCAGTCAAAACAACAGAGAGAATCCACACGATAATTGTAAATGAATATTATACTACAAAAATGTCTTTTTTTTTTTTTTTTGCTTTTCGTCACGTTAATAAGAGACTGCTGCATGATGGATACCCTGAAAACTTGCTAAAACAATTATAACAAAAAAATCCGTGTCTGCTACGTTTAATCTGCGTTGAATTTAATGAGCGCAAACCAAATTTCAGGCATATATATTAGTCTCGAACAAAGAGGACAAACAGTGTTCTAAAGAACAATAATCAAGACGTTAAAGAGCAAACTTCACTTTCCCCCAGAACAACATGATCAGGAAGCGAGTGTAGCTCATAGCAGCTCCCATTGAAAATAACGGAGAGACAGCCTGTGATTCTCCCATGTTTACATAAAACAAATGCAATAACAACCTTTATAAACCCAGAGAATATATTCATGAGAATTTTAGGCACAATATAAAATAGTTTTATGTTGCAATGTTAATTGTGTTGTCCGTGTGCAGCGGTTAAAGTGAAGTGTGATCAGAGCGTCTCTATGCAGTTCTCAATGTTACTGAGATCTCGCAGCACAGCGACCTCTCCGAAGTTTTGTGGGATTTGAAACCTGAAAAGCCTCAATAATTAGCAACAGCATAATCATACATGGCACATACATTCACCGCTTGTAAGAATTATGATTCATTCTTTTTACATACATTCATTTTTTTGTTTTAATTCTTTATTTTGTTTCCAATTGTAGCTGGAACAGGATGAACTTTCGGAACCGCATAAGAAAAGAGTTTCGGACCTTGCCCTGGCATGGGATCTTCCACCAGTCACCAGTGAAAACAGGAAGTGGCTGCACAATAAACTTTGGTATTGGTGTTAATTCTTTTTTTGTGGTCCAAATCTGAGGTGGTTCATTCATGTTTTGCTGCCAATCATGGTCATTAAGAATGGATTTGATTGATCTGCTATTAAATTTTTTGAGTAACACTACTGCAAAAGCACTCACTGCAATATCAATCGAAATAAAAACATGGGAGCCATACTTAATTGACCCATCTGTTGGGGCCTTTCTGCAAAGTAATGATTATTAGATTTTAAGTACAAATATGTGCCCAACTGTTTTTGTAATTGCTTGTAGGTAATTGGGAGAACCATGAGGCAAATAAAGCAAATCCACAAAGGCTTGAAGGATGCTATGATCTAGCCACTTTTATCGTCAAGGCCAGATGTTGCCACCCTGATATTCCCCCGGATGACCGATATGCACCACAGGTATTACTGTTAACTTTTTTGTGCACATTTCTCAATACCTCTTTGGGGTTTATTCCATGCCTTCCATATGTCAATAATGTACACTCCTGATCAAATTCTTATGACCAGTCAAAAATTGCATGAATTTGCATTTTGCCCTGTTGGATCTTAAGGTTCTAAGTTGAGCTTCAAAATGCAAAAAGAAGAAATGGGAACAAGAGACCAAAAGTTGTGAGATGGCAAATTACTAAACAATTTCACTGAAGTAGGCTGTTCATCACTGATTTTCAGATGATTCTTGACAAAGTCATTTGGCCAACGGAAGAAGATGATAGTGATGAAGAATTTGACTTGGAGTCTAAGTGCTGCGTCACTAACTTTTTCAGGACTTTTATTGAAACAGGTAAAGAGACATTTGGTTTGACTATGTACATTTTTTTAATGCACAAAAAATACATAAAATGACATATACCAGCAACATCTTTTTGGTGAAACAACGTTGAAATATTTCCTTTTATGGAAAAAAATGTCTAGCTATCTATCTCTCTATCTGCTTTTGTAATATGGATTACAGATAGGGATGGGACAATAAACAATAATCATTATAAAAAGAAGCACAATTTATTGATTGTGCCGTTTTTTAAATCAATTGTAATAACACATGGATAATGAATTAAAATTTTAATTGAGTAAAAGTATTCTACACTTCAAAATGTACTTCATAGCAAAAGTAAGAGTAATTTACTTCATTATTTTAAAGTAATAAAACAGCTATCATAAACAGGTTTTTTGGTAGAAATGTCAAACCACGTCTAAACCAGGTTTAAAATTGGTTTTACACCTTGTGTAAATTAGGTCGATAGAAGTACTAAACCAGGACTAAATCAGGTTTTAGCTATGTTTAAAACCGGTCGAAAGCAGGTCTTAATAAGGACTTAACCAGATCTAAAACAGGATCCAAACCAGGACTTAAAAAGTTTATTTTTCTTGCACAGACAATTATAAACACATTATGCCATGAAGTGTATTACAAAAAATATGTTTGAATTGAATAATAACTGTGATTACATTGTTAATCACAGATTTTTTTTTGTCCAAGATAATTGTGAGAATTGTGCTTAATTACAGGTGCACAACACAATCACACCTACACTCACAAATGCAGTTCATGATGAATATTTTGCATTATGAATAATAACATCCAAATAGTTTTACTGCCATTATATATATATATTTACTGCCTCAGAAATTATGGCGGGTTCAGATGTCTACTAACCAGTTAACCAGCGGTTTAATTAAGGCATATATTTATTTATTACTACTATATTTGTTGCAAGAGTTGTGGCAAGCACAGGTTTGACTACATGTGAACATGTTAGTCAGTTGAAAACTAACCACCTACAGAAGTTAGTCACTATACTTAAACTGAAGGCTGGACTTAACTAGCACAGAATAATGTATATTATTCGGTCCTGTTATGTGTCGACGCGGGTTGAGGAGCGGACCTGCATCAGACAGGACCCAGCGCTAAAAATAACCAGAAAGCGGTTCCAAACAGAAACTATTTATTATACACCTGTGCTTAAAAGTGTAAAAACATAAAAACAACGTCCCTCTGGTGGAGTGATCCGCGGCTCGCTCTCCAGCGCCCGCAAGGATTAAAGCCGGCGCTCCTGGACTTCCTACCACTGCCAAACTGTTAAGGATTTTATATATATATATATATATGTTATCACTGTTAAACATTTGTACCTTCGTCTTCTGTCTTATGAAAACGGTGTTGTGCTGTTTGCACTTCACCCTGAGAATGTATGTGTTATTCAACCTTGTTTTAGCTTTGTCTTCTTTCTCATGAGAACGGTGTTGTGCTGTTTTGCACCTGTCTTAACCAAGCCTGAGAATTCAATTTTGTTTTAGCACTCTGGGGTCAATCTGAGCTGGGAATGAAGGGCTGGATGTACTTATTATTATAATATAACTTTGTTTTCGCAGCCTCTTAACGACTGGGAGTAAGAGAACGTTTTGACTGTTGTGATGTGGTGCTTAGTGTGAAGGAGTGTGAAGGACAGGACACTTCAGGCAGATGCAGAACAGCTGATAACTGCAACAGACGAACGAGATGTGCTGACCTGTGTAAAAGAAAGTGTCCTTCCTTACAGCTGCACTTATTGACGTATGCGTTTATGTTACGGGAAGAAACTTGTCTTGCGTCATCACCCCCACCCTTAGGACAAGTTTTTTGTTTATGTGATGAGGGCGTCTCTTAATAAAAAGAGCGGAAAAGCAGGCCAGACTTTAGTGTAGCCTTGGTGTACAGCCTGGCCGCACTCCGCGCGTAATATTTGACTTTCTGTCTCACTGGTGTTTCTTGACTCTGTTTGTCTTGTTAAAGGTTTAAAAATGTTTGGAGGAGAAAATACCCAACACAAACACCCCCCAGGTGGACACGACAAACTGATTCTCTGTGAAGCAAAGAGACGGTGAGGTAAGTCAACAGATACAACTATATCTTCCAATAAACACGCTGTCAGCAACACACTCAGGTCAGTGTCCTTTTTTACTTTATGCAAATGAGCAGCTTCTCACAACAAGTGGAGGATCACTTATCCTTCACGCCACAGCAGTGAGAAGCAAACTGCGCAATTCTCTTCACAATTCCAGTATACTGTGTAACAAAACACCAAGTTACTATCAACAATTACTCAAACACTTAATTACCTTTCGTGTGTGCCGACAGCATGTGTCCTCACCCCTCCCTGCTTCACGGGCTCGATGCGTCAAAACCCAGGCGCGGTCCTCAGCGTCTCACAAACGAACGTCACAAGGTCGAGTTCCCGGCAGTTCTGCTTGAATCACACATGACTTAAATGCAGAACGCCATCCAATTATCTGCTTCAGCTGCAAGTCGTCCAGGTTGCACGTGAGCACCAATCACAGGTGCTTTCCATGATGTTGATGAGGGTGAAGACTCTTCAGCCAGCACCTTCTTCACAGACAAATCAGCCCTCATGCCACCTGGAGAGCAAAGAAAAGAAAAGAACACCAAAACATCCAGCTACGCCCCCCCCAACACACAACAGTTCCACTGTTTTTTACATATTCTTGAAGAATAAAAAAAGCTTTTTCCACATGTTGTCTTTGTTTTTTTTTACCATAAAATTACACTGAACAAGGATTTAGACATTTCGTTACTCATCTGAGAATTTGAATTTACCACCTCCAAGTTGACCTACTTTTTCGCTGCGACAGGTGTGACGTCATTCAAGTACATGTCTCGCATCGCCCCTCTGTTTACCAATACGGCGGACACGGACAGCAAAGGCATAGTGCGCGATTATAGCGAAGATTTAAGTGACATATCGATTGTTTTTGAAGACGAGGAGGAGGTTTCTGATGAAGATATTAACTGTGTAAATAATGAGTGGCTCCAAACCGTATCCAATCCAATCCACTTTATTTATATAGCACATTTAACAACAAAAATGTTCCAAAGTGCTGCACATACAATAGAATCACGATAGATAAAACCCCAGTAGTCAAAAATTAAAAATAAGAAAATTAACAATAAAATTAACTAAAATGTGCAAGATAAATAAATAAATACATACAGCATACAGAAGATAAAACCAATATAATCTACCAAAATAAAAACAAAACCAATAAAACAGAGGACCACACAACTCACTCAGTGTTAAAAACCAGAGAATAAAAGTGGGTCTTCAGACGAGACTTAAAACTCCACTGTGGGGGCTGTTCGGACATGGAGGGGCAGAGCGTTCCAAAGTCTGGGGCCAGCCACAGAGAAAGCCCTGTCTCCCCTGGTTTTAAGTCTCGTCTTGGATACCACGAGCTGGAAATGGCCCTCAGACCTCAGAGCACGCACCGGAGAGTAAACTTGTAGGAGGTCAGTGATGTATTGAGGGGCCATTCCATTCTAAGCTTTAAAAACAAACAATAAAATCTTAAAATCAATTCTAAAATTAATAGGAAACCAAATCAAATCAATTTTATTTATATAGCGCCAAATCACAACAAACAGTTGCCCCAAGCCAGTGCAGAGATGCAAGAATTGGGGTTATGTGATCACACTTCCAGGCTCCTCTTAAAAGTCGCGCTGCAGCGTTCTGGACTAACTGCAAACGGGAACGAGCCCATTGGCTAATGCCGAAATAAAGTGCGTTACAGTAGTCCAAACGACTTGAAATAAAAGAGTGCACAACTTGTTCAAAAAGGTTGAAAGATAAAAACGGTTTTACCTTTGATAGAAGACGAAGATGATAAAAGCACGATTTCAAAACGCCATTGATTTCTTTATCAAATTTAAAATCGCTGTCTATCGTGACACCAAGGCTGGTGACCTTGGGACGTACAAAATCCTTAAGTCTCAAGTCAACGAGGGTACTTCCAAACAACATAACCTCTGTCTTGCCCTCATTAAGTTTCAAAAAATTCTGTGACAACCAAGCCCTGACGTCACACAGACAGTCGAGTAGGGGTGTCAGGGGGCAAAGGTTGTTTTAGCGATAAGCATGTAGATTTGACAATCATCAGCATAAAAATGGTAGGCCACGTCATGTTTTTTAAAAATCTCTCTGAGTGGGAGGAGATAAAGAGCAAAAAGGATGGGTCCCAGGATAGAACCCTGGGGGACTCCACAATGAAGAGGGGCTGAAGACGAGGTGGAGGCCCCCAGCCTGACGGAGAAAGACGTCTCCTACAGGTACGACCTAAACCACTCCAGAACAGTCCCCCTGACATCCACACAGTCTCTCAGACGATCTAAAAGAATTGCGTGGTCAACTGTGTCAAAAGCTGCAGCGAGGTCTAAAAGCATTAAAATGGCTGAACTGCCAGAATCAGTTGTTAAAAGGAGATCATTAAAAACCTTTAAAAGTGCAGACGCAGTGCTGTGAAATGCCTTGTACCTTGAATGAAATGGATCCAATGTGCCGTTTGTATCTAAAAAAGGCTGCAACTGTGCAAAGACGCATTTCTCTAAAATTTTCGACACAAGCGGTAACTTAGAGATAGGTCGATAATTTGAAAAAACCGTGGGATCCAAACCTGGTTTTTTGATCAGTGGCTCCACAATAGCTATTTTACAAAAGGAAGGCACAATTCCACAAGACAGACTACTATTAATAATTTCTCTGACAAAAGAGCCAATGGTGTCCCAAACCTTAAAAAAGCGAGGGGGGACCAGGACAGTGGGACAGGAAGAGGGTTTTAGATGCCTAACTATTCCTGTCAGCATAGTCATTGACACAGGCTGAAAGTTACTAAAAACACACGAGCACTGATTTGCTACACAATGACACACCGGGGACAGTGATATATTGGCCCTAATGGCATCAACCTTATCAATAAAAAAGTGGAGAAATTTTTCACACGTTTCACTTGTGATTTCAAGTAAAGTGCACGAACTGGGATTAAAAACAGAATCAATTGTTTTAAAAAGAATACGAGGCTTGCCAAGATTGTTTAAAATCAATTCTGAAAAATACTTCTTTTTTTTTCACCTTTAACCACCCTCTGATAATTATTCCAGCTCTCTTTAAGAATCTGTTTTGAAACCTCCAAACGGTCTTGTTTCCACCTGCGCTCTGCCCTCCGACAGTCACGCAGAGCTGCGCGCGTGATGTCATTAAGCCACGGTTCTTGCTTAAGCTTAGAACGCATGACTTTACAGGGAGCAACAACATCCAGCACCTCAGAGCAAGTGGAAATAAAAGAGTTCATCATCTGTTCTGTGATGATGAACTCTTAAAAAAAAAAACCCAGAACATTGACATTTTTGTGTTTTCCAAATATACATATGCATGTAAACTGAATAGCCTGATTTTTGTTCAGACTTACACTCAACAAAAATATAAACGCAACACTTTTGGTTTTACTCCCATTTCGTATGAGATGAACTCAAAAATCTAAAACTTTTTCCACATACACAATATTACCATTTCCCTCAAATATTGTTCACAAACCAGTCTAAATCTGTGATAGTGAGCACTTCTCCTTTGCTGAGATAATCCATCCCACCTCACAGGTGTGCCATATCAAGATGCTGATTAGACACCATGATTAGTGCACAGGTGTGCCTTAGACTGTCCACAATAAAAGGCCACTCTGAAAGGTGCAGTTTTATCACACAGCACAATGCCACAGATGTCGCACGATTTGAGGGAGCGTGCAATTGGCATGCTGACAGCAGGAATGTCAACCAGAGCTGTTGCTCGTGTATTGAATGTTCATTTCTCTACCATAAGCCATCTCCAAAGGCGTTTCAGAGAATTTGGCAGTACATCCAACCAGCCTCACAACCGCAGACCACGTGTAACCACACCAGCCCAGGACCTCCACATTCCAGATTGTTCACCTCCAAGATCGTCTGAGACCAGCCACTCGGACAGCTGCTGAAACGATCGGTTTGCATAACCAAAGAATTTCTGCACAAACTGTCAGAAACCGTCTCAGGAAGCTCATCTGCATGCTCGTCGTCCTCATCGGGGGTCTCGACCTGACTCCAGTTCGTCGTCGTAACTGACTTGAGTGGGCAAATGCTCACATTCGCTGGCGTTTAGCACGTTGGAGAGGTGTTCTCTTCACGGATAGAATCACGGTTCACACTGTTCAGGGCAGATGGCAGACAGCGTGTGTGGCGTCGTGTGGGTGAGCGGTTTTTCTGATGTCAATGTTGTGGATCGAGTGGCCCATGGTGGCGGTGGGGTTATGGTATGGGCAGGCGTCTGTTATGGACGAAGAACACAGGTGCATTTTATTGATGGCATTTTGAATGCACAGAGATACCGTGACGAGATCCTGAGGCCCATTGTTGTGCCAATCCAAGAACATCACCTCATGTTGCAGCAGGATAATGCACGGCCCCATGTTGCAAGGATCTGTACACAATTCTTGGAAGCTGAAAATGTCCCAGTTCTTGCATGGCCGGCATACTCACCGGACATGTCACCCATTGAGCATGTTTGGGATGCTCTGGACCGGCGTATACGACAGCGTGTACCAGTTCCTGCCAGTATCCAGCAACTTCGCACAGCCATTGAAGAGGAGTGGACCAACATTCCACAGGCCACAATTGACAACCTGATCAACTCTATGCGAAGGAGATGTGTTGCACTGCATGAGGCAAATGGTGGTCACACCAGATACTGACTGGTATCCCCCCCCCCCCAATAAAACAAAACTGCACCTTTCAGAGTGGGATTTTATTGTGGACAGTCTAAGGCACACCTGTGCACTAATCATGGTGTCTAATCAGCATCTTGATATGGCACACCTGTGAGGTGGGATGGATTATCTCAGCAAAGGAGAAGTGCTCACTATCACAGATTTAGACTGGTTTGTGAACAATATTTGAGGAAAATGGTAATATTGTGTATGTGGAAAAAGTTTAGGATCTTTGAGTTCATCTCATACAAAATGGGAGCAAAACCGAAAGTGTTGCGTTTATATTTTTGTTGAGTATATATACAGAATGTACAGAAACTTTATTTTCAGTGATTTTAGAACAAACTCCTGAATTTAAGCATGCTGTGCTGCTGAAACATTTTTTTATACACAAACACACCGTGCCAGGAATAAATGATCATTTATAAGAAAAGGTGGTGCGTGAACAAACCATTCTGTGTTTTGTAAGCAGCTTATATCCTCCACAGCGCTGCTGCTGTCAATTGACAGCTGCGCTTCACATCCTCTTTCTGTCGCGTTTGGCTGGAACATACACGGTTTTGTTGGGAAAGTGTAGTGACACGGACCCACGACAGGGGGCGTAAATGAACGGACAATAGATGAGCCAAAAATACAACACTTTACTGTTGTGAAATGTGTACAACGAAATACAGACAAATGCAGAATTTGCATTATAGTCAAATGTACAAGGGTGATGTGTGGCCAGGCTCGAGGATAGGAGACATCCGTCCAGAGAAGAGCTGGATCCCACATGATTTCCACTGCCACCGAACCCGGAGGATACTTGAGCCGCCAAGTCCGGAGTCCCCAGGTGGCCACCGTCTCCAGCTGTCGGATCTGGTACTGCTGGCAGGAAACAAAAACAGAAAACGAGGTGAGTGTGGTGACACTCAGCAACTCCTCGCACACTGTTCAGATAATGCAGGTGGGAATTACATCTTCACCTCCGCAAATACGAACAGGGTCTTTCTACAGATCTGATACAGACGCTTGTCTTCAGAGGTCGGGAAGGGTGCGGCTTGTCACCCTGTCGTCCGCGACCAGCTCAGCCTCCAGCTGACACAAGCTACCAGGAACTGCTGTAGAGAATCAGACAATGATTACGTGCGATACGGCACAGATTAAGGCTGAGGAAATTACCTCCAATGGTAGGCGATATCTCGGCAGCGGGGTGGAGATGTCGTCCGGCTTTATGGAGTGGTTGATGTGGAGATAGGTGACAGCTGTCATGAGTTGATGAGTGACAGCTGTCACTCCCGGCTGTTCCCGTGAGGGGAGAGCCGGAGAGTTCCAAAATGACGTTGATGTGCAGGTAGCCAGGCGACAAGAACCAAGGCAGGGTCTGGAACACCAGGAAAGAAATTTTGCTCTAATACAGGAATTAGAGAGCTGGCCAAGTTAGCTTGAGTTTAGCTGCGGGAAGCTCTGACATCTTAAGCACTTGGGAGCAGCAGGAAGACATGGTCAAGCTCAAAGAGTCACAGAGAGGAATCAGGCTCGGTCCTCTGATCATGGATCATGGAAGCATCTGGCTCTCGAAAGAGTCTGGAAGAATTGGGCAACCACTGATCTGAAAGTATGAGTTTATATAGTCTGCCGCTCATCAGCCGCTCATTCACAGCAGGTGTGATGCCAAGATGAGTGGTCAATCAATCAATCAATCAATTTTTTTTATATAGCGCCAAATCACAACAAACAGTTGCCCCAAGGCGCTTTATATTGTAAGGCAAGGCCATACAATAATTATGTAAAACCCCAACGGTCAAAACGACCCCCTGTGAGCAAGCACTTGGCTACAGTGGGAAGGAAAAACTCCCTTTTAACAGGAAGAAACCTCCAGCAGAACCAGGCTCAGGGAGGGGCAGTCTTCTGCTGGGACTGGTTGGGGCTGAGGGAGAGAACCAAGAAAAAGACATGCTGTGGAGGGGAGCAGAGAGGGGAGTGGTGAAGAACAGAACTTAGGACGCCATGTGGGGGAAAAACTCACACATAACAACAAGGTTAAAAGCATATAAAACCAGGGGCCGGGGGAACCACGACAGTTGTAACATTTAATAAATTTCTCAAATCAAATTTCCACCTGTCATCACCCCGACTGTGCAAACTTCTAGTTCGTTATAATAAAGATAATGGACTGTGTGAAGTGACAGTTTTTCTAGTGAGGAAATGATTGTCATGCACATGGAGACGCACTGCAAACAAAGGTACCACAACATGCTGAAAGTGTATTGACTGCTGTAAGGCCCCGTGCCAACCTGATGTGCGAGTTCCTGCTCATTCACATGAATGTGGATTCTACACTTATAATCGAGGTGGAAACAAAAACATCAGAAAAACCAACCAGTATCAATGAGAAGCACTTGGACTCAAACCATGACCGGGGTGAACAGTGGAAAAGATATTTAGGTGTTTTCACACCTATAATTTTTAATCTGGTTTAAAAGGAGTCGTTCATTTTTCCTCTTGATTCATTTGGACAGTCAGTGGTGACACACAGTTTTCAGACTTGGATGCTAAAACAACCAAACCAAGACCCTTGGGAGAAGGTGGTCTGGGTCAGAGGTGAACGTAAGCCGGAATGCAGTGGTACGGCGTACTGGGAAGAGACATACAGTCCTCTACAGCCAGTATGCAGGGGTACGCCTCAGAAGAACAACTGTTACCCCTGTAGCATCAAGTGCTGTGTTTGACATGAGACAAGTTTAAAAGACAAAAAATTAAAGATGACAGGTTGAATCAGCACCCCCGCTGAGGAAGAGGAGACTGTGACTCTAAACACACACATACACAGATCGCCTCCCGCCGGAGTCCAGTGTACGATCGGCGTTAAAACACTTAAGGGGAAAACTTCAGTAACGACAAAACTGTCCGGCGTGGCTGTTTCATTTTATTTATTTTTTTTGAAATTTTCGCAGAGAAGCGCTATGTAAAAGCGGCGTGCATTTTGGATTTTGCTTGCTTTGCAGTGGTTGGTGGTGGTGATGCTTGCAAAGTTGTTTTTATTGTTTTCCTTCCAGGAAAAAGGCTACGGCTTAAAAAAGAATGACAATTTTATTACAGTTCTGCATATACAGCACATCCACCTGCTGCTTACCAACACCAGCAGCATCTGTTCCACCAGAGGCAGATCCAGCCTTTTATAGGGGTTAAGGCCCCCTACTGGTTCCTCCACAGTTTGTTCTTTTTTTTTTAATTTTCCATAAATTTGGCACAACTGTGTAGCTATAAATGACTGTTCTGTTTGACAAAAGCCTGGCTTTCTTTTTGTGTCGCTGCTTCGCTCTCCACTCCTTTTGGATTTTACCTGACAGCAGAGTCTGATCACCGGGCGCCAGGCGAGTACTTGACTTTGGTCCGCCTGGCTCATGATTGCAGCTCGGATGGAAGGTGTTGGACAACGTAATCCTGCCTGCGTCCTAAAGCAGATGATAATCATTTTCCCCTGTTTAGCAGGAGGTGGTAATGATAGAAAATATATTTTTTTCCAAATATGCTTACATCCACTTCAGAGATTGTGCATTGTGTAATTTGGGAGATATTTCATATAGGAAGTGGGTGTCTACCATGACAAAAAAAAAAAAAAAAACCCACTCCATGCAAAAAAGAAAACTGCAATATATACTGTAATTTTAACATCTTTTAAAATATTAGAATGTAATTTTTTGACTTCATGATTAGTTTTGATGAACCCTGCATTGAACACAACATTCAAGTTTATGATATATAATGCTCCTGACTTGGTAGTACTTGTTTTAGAGAAGTCACAAAAGCTACATAAGTACTGATATTATTACAGTGATCATGCAATTACACATGTAATTTCAAGTCACAGCATGGCAAGTTGTAAATCAAGTGTCATGGCCAAGCCAAAAACAAGATCTCAGGCTAAAGAATTTGATAAAACCTTTGAGAATGGTTTATGTTTTTATAGTTTTTGAAGAGCATGGCCTCCTACGTTCTGTTATTCACACAGTGTGACTGCAATTAAACCTTTGAGAATGGTTTATGTTTTTATAGTTTTTAAAGAGCATGGCCTCCTCCTACGTTCTGTTATTCACAGTGTGACTGCAATAAAACCTTTGAGAATGGTTTAAGTTTTTAAAGTGTTTCAAGAGCATGGCGTCCTCCTAAGTTCTGTTATTCACACAGTGTGACTGAAATAAAACCTTTGAGAATGGTTTATGTTTTTAAAGTTTTTGAAGAGCATGGCGTCCTCCTAAGTTCTGTTATTCACACAGTGTGACTGCAATAAAACCTTTGAGAATGGTTTAAGTTTTTAAAGTGTTTCAAGAGCATGGCGTCCTCCTAAGTTCTGTTATTCACACAGTGTGACTGAAATAAAACCTTTGAGAATGGTTTATGTTTTTAAAGTTTTTGAAGAGCATGGCCTCCTACATTCTGTTATTCACACAGTGTGACTGAAATAAAACCTTTGAGAATGGTTTATGTTTTTAAAGTTTTTGAAGAGCATGGCCTCCTACATTCTGTTATTCACACAGTGTGACTGAAATAAAACCTTTGAGAATGGTTTATGTTTTTAAAGTTTTTGAAGAGCATGGCCTCCTCCTAAGTTCTGTTATTCACACAGTGTGACTGAAATAAAACCTTTGAGAATGGTTTATGTTTTTAAAGTTTTTGAAGAGCATGGCCTCCTCCTAAGTTCTGTTATTCACACAGTGTGACTGAAATAAAACCTTTGAGAATTGTTTATGTTTTTAAAGTTTTTGAAGAGCATGGCCTCCTACATTCTGTTATTCACACACTAACTGAAATAAAACCTTTGAGAATGGTTTATGTTTTTAAAGTTTTTGAAGAGCATGGCCTCCTACATTCTGTTATTCACACAGTGTGACTGAAATAAAACCTTTGAGAATGGTTTATGTTTTTAAAGTTTTTGAAGAGCATGGCCTCCTCCTAAGTTCTGTTATTCACACAGTGTGACTGAAATAAAACCTTTGAGAATGGTTTATGTTTTTAAAGTTTTTGAAGAGCATGGCCTCCTCCTAAGTTCTGTTATTCACACAGTGTGACTGAAATAAAACCTTTGAGAATTGTTTATGTTTTTAAAGTTTTTGAAGAGCATGGCCTCCTACATTCTGTTATTCACACACTAACTGAAATAAAACCTTTGAGAATGGTTTATGTTTTTAAGTTTTTGAAGAGCATGGCCTCCTACATTCTGTTATTCACACACTAACTGAAATAAAACCTTTGAGAATGGTTTATGTTTTTAAAGTTTTTGAAGAGCATGGCCTCCTACATTCTGTTATTCACACACTAACTGAAATAAAACCTTTGAGAATGGTTTATGTTTTTATAGTTTATGAAGCGCATGGCCTCCTAAGTTCTGTTATTCACACAGTGTTACAGAAATAAAACCTTTGTATAAGAATGGTGTTTATAAAGTTTTTGAAGAGCATGGACAAACTTTACACATAGCGGAATAGCTAGATAATTGAAATATACCATACTTTGTTACATTCAAGGGGTGGGGGTTATTTTCAAGATATAGGATTAATTTTGATGCCAAAATGCTGGTATTAATATTGTGAATCATTTCCCAAGTGGATGTATTGAAATTCTGACTTGTGATTTTACCAACTCCTGCTACCCTGTTGAGCGTCTCTGCTCAGTGCCACAGATGGGTCTAGAGCGCTCTATAATATCTTTAATATGATGTGAGCACACGAAATTCTAACTGCTCACTTTTACTCAATACTTAAATTTCATTTTATATAAGAAATTTACTTTTGATACTTAAGTATAGTAAATGTCAGATGCTTTAAGACTTTAACTCAAATAATATTTTAAAGTAGACTTTAACTTTTAGGAAAGTAATTTTATGTTAACATACTTGTACTTTCACTCAAGTACCACTTTGAGATACTTTATACAGGACTGATTTTAGTGCGCTGATGGTTAAAAAGAAGTTAGATATTTAATATCAAGGACTTGAGAAACATAGTGGATGATTATCATCCTTGTTTATGCATAGTACAAATGTCATACCTTATTACTGAGGCAAAGTACCTTATAGTGATTTCTCTGTTTGTCAAATTAAAAGCATCAGCAGGACCAGACAATCAGAAAGCCTGCACTAGCATTACTCTGTGCCACCAGCAGGTGGCAGTGTATTTTCCCTTTCTCTGTTATTTACAGAATAAAAAGAACAGATTGCTGCATTGTTTAATGATGTTGAAGTTGTTCTGTTGTTGTTGTTCTGATGTTATTTCCCCCCAAAATTATGTTTGCACTTTATCTGAAAATAAATGTTTTGCCATAAATTCTGTTACGTGTCTAACATCATACTTCAGATGCTCAAGGACATACACAGAGTTTAAGAAAAGAGCAGTCTTTAATACCTGTAATGTGAGTGTGCGAAGCCTGCAAGAAAAATTAATATTATTTATTTATTTTTTGAGTAGCACACTTCCTACAAGACTCTAGTCTTACTTTCACCCCTGGTCTGGGTGCAGTCCAAAGTCAACCACATGGTTTGCTTGTGGTGAGAACAAATACCAAACTAACCGAATGTGAATTTTGTTTGTTTTCTGATGAAAAGACATTGCAGAATTAACCAGGAGCTGATGAGCAGTACTAACCTACGTCAGAGATGATTTTTAAATTTTTTATTTGAGACAAACAAGTGCAAAATGTGCAGAAATCCATAAATATATGAAGTATTCAGTTGAAGAGTTTTCACCACCACTCAAAAAAAGAAAGTATTTTTACACTACCTAGTGTTCAACGCCACCAGTGGGAGTTAGTCAGGGGCCTGCTGTCTATGTGACAGGGAACCAGGAGGGTTCTTTTCTGTCTACTTCTGGACCTGACTGCTCTTCATCAGTGGTCTGTGTGACTGTATTAAGGACCATCTAGCAGAACATGACATTTCCACTAACGTTGATGATGTCATACTGGCCAATGAGATTGACAAGCAGCTATACAAATGCAACATTGAGCATCTCAGAGTGTTTCCTGGATGGTGGAGACATACCTACTCATCTTCTGTCTCACGAGCACCTGATGACTCAGTTAAATGACAGATTCTATTTCTTCAGCTGCTCATGAGGACCCTAATTCCATCTATCCATCCATCCATAAATCTGATTTCTATACCCACTTACTGCAATCAAGGGTAAAGCGGGGGTGGAGGTGTGGCTGCAGCCTATCCAGCAATCATAGAGTGGGAGGTGGGGTATGGACAGGAAGCCTGTCTTTTCCTTTCCACAACATTGCTTGATCTGTTTGTTGCTTAAGTGCGACAGTGCACTGCTTTACATTAGATTAGATTAGACAGAATTTTATTGATCCCTTAGGAAGACTCCCTCAGGGAAATCGAGGTTCCAGCAGCATTGTATAGCAGCACACAGGGTAAGAAGCACACCGAGTATCAAAAGTGAAAGTAAAAAGGGGGGTGGCAATAGCTCAGTTGGTAGAGACGAGCCGTCTTGTGACCGAAGGGCTGGCAGTTTGAACCTGGCTCCCAACCAGTCAAAAATATGGATATTGCCATTATGTCCTTGGGCAAGACACTGAAGCCACCTTGCCTGTATGAATGAGGTGGTGGTGGTCAGAGGGGCCATAGACACAGAATGGCAGCCACGCTTCTGTCAGTTGCAGGGCAGCTGTGGCTACACTTGTAGCTTACCAACACCAGTGTGTGTGAATGTGCGAGTGAATGAATAATGCAGCTTGTAAAGCGCTTTGGGTGTCTTGAAAAGCACTCTATAAATCCAAGTTATTATAAAAAAAAAACACTTTGCAAGTATAAATACCAGACATACTGATCAATACTGGTTTACTGGCTACTACTGTTCCTCTCCTTCCCGTTGTCTGTCTTCCTGTTGCTCCTCCTCCTGCTGAGTGAGGAGTTGTACAGTCTGATGGTCTGAGGGACAAAGGAGTTTAAGTCAAAACAGACAAACAAACATGGGTATCCTCAAGTGTAAAGGATTAAAAAAATAAATCTTTTATTAAAATCATGGCTACTCTGATTTCCAGTGACAATAACTTGAAATTAAATGAAGATTCCAAAATTCACTTTCTGGACAGACAAATCTGCCTCCGAGTCTCCAAAAGGCTCAATGGATTATTGTCACAAGGTAGAATATAATAACAATACTTAAAAAAAATAATTTTCACCTGCAAAAAAAAAATAAATAAATAAATAAATTACATCCATCCAGTTCTTTTTACTGGATGTAAAAGAACTAGATCTTATCTTATTTTGGAGCATTTTAATGTGCTAAATTGAAGATGTGTTTAACTTTCTATTGTAATGAAAATTTACAAAGACTATCTTGGCATTTAAATAGTAATAACATTGTAATTACGTATATGTTAATGTGACATGTTATAAATGAATGGCAAATCAGATTGAATTGGAGTTTGTTGCGCTGTAGCTGTGTGTCTCCTGATTGGTTCTTTGCAGTGTCACTCAACACCGCTGTGAGCCAGTGGCTGCGTGAGCTGCCAATCAGAGAGCTTACGCTGACGTCAAGCAGATGCGGGCTGTGATTGGCTGTCCGCACTGCATACCTCGGCGTCGAATCGGACCGAGAGTCTCCAAAGCTCCTGTTCACCATGTTGGATCAGCGGCTCGCTTCTGTTGCCTTGTGACCCACACTTTTGTCATTCCACCGTCGGAAACCACGCTGAGCCAAAAGTGCAGCGGCTCCACTCACGTCCGGTTGGTCTCGTCAGTGTCATGTGACGCAAACACGGAGGGGCCAGTATTTGGACCGCAGGAGCGTTAGCTAGCAACAAGATGTCAGGCTGAATGTGTCGCCGAGAGGTCCAGCAGCGGGAGAAACTGACGACGGTTCGAAAGGATTTAACTTTTTTGCTGAAACGACTGCTGAATCTGTGTGAGTCAGAAGAAGAGGACGCGTGTTTCCGCTCTGGACACCGGACTGTTGATGGGGGAAACAAACTGCCTTCAGGCCACCAGCGGGGATTTCTTTTCTCATTCTTGAAAATGGTGGGCGAAGCTTGGTCGTTTTGCCGAAATGACAAGGTTTGTTTTGTGGCACGCGCTTGGCTGGAATCCTGTGCTAATATGTGAGTGATTCGGAATGCGCGAGGCCGGGGCCCTGCGTGCGGCTCGTGCGTGCACATCCCTCTGCGGCCGATCCGCAGCACTAATTACGACCCGCAGATTAGCAGCTATCCGTCAACACTGCACCGGAAGGACCGATCACCTTGGATGAGGACCCGCCTTTTAGATGCCATTTTCAGCCTGTTGGTACCCTGCAGCATCGGCGCGGGACGGACCCTGCGGCGAACTTTGACGCACTGTGACGTCCTTCGGAGTCACACGGCTTTCACCACCTCCGCCATGAAGGACGTTTAGAGAGCTGGATAGATTCGGGGGATATGGGTTTTTGTCATGATTAAGAGTTTGGGCGCGCACACTCATCACGCTACATGATCACACTGTGGTTTCCGTTTGCGCTCCAGGCGAGCCCGAGCAAGCCAGAACATTTCTGCAAAGTGGGCCACATGACAAAGAGACGGACGAGAATACTTCTCTCCCCGTAGATAGATGGAACCTGATGGTGCATCATTCTCGCCACAGATCTATTTCCTCTATGATTTCTCTTAAGTTTCTTTAACTGTCTTATCGCAGTACCGTAGGCGCACATTCAGCACTTCTCAGTGTCATTGGATGGCTCTGTGCGGTACCACGGTTACAAATGCTACAAAAAATGGCTGCTTATAACGGTGGATCCTCTGCAGTGGTTTGCCCATCACCCCCATCACCACCACCAGTTGCAGCATCTTCCGCCTCCCCACATGCACCATCATCACCACCACGCCGGCCAGCATCACTTGCCGCACCCGGGCTCTGCCGCGGCCGTGCACACGGCCCAGCAGCACTCCTCCACAGCAGCCGCTGCCGCCGTGATGCTCAACCCAGGACAGCAGCAGCCCTACTTCCCCTCTCCTGCACCCGGACAAGCCCCCGGCCCGGCAGCTGCCGCGGCTCCTGGGCAGGTTCAGGCCGCTGCCGTCAAAGCTCACCACCACCACCTGCAGCAGCAGCTGGACATAGAACCCGACAGGCCCATTGGCTACGGAGCATTTGGAGTTGTCTGGTAAGCCGCAAACACAACTTCATTTACAGCATTAATGCATTTGCGCTGCTACTAATACTTTGCAATAAAGCTGCATGTTTGGCAGAAAAGCTTTCAAGGTTTCAGTCAGTTTCACAGAGCCCAAGCAATGTCCAGTAGTTTGGTGTAATTGCGGTAGCTTTGCAGTGGTGAAACAAGCAACTTTTCATATTTGAGAAATCAGACATCAGTCAACATTAGCAGTTTTTCTTGATAAATGATTTGCTTCCGTTCCGGTGACTCTTATGCTTAGTTGGCTCTGTTGTGTGCGTGTGTTGTAATGTATATGGTGACTGGTCTTGTTCCGTATCGCCTCAGTTTTGCAAAAAGAATCACCATTTTATTCCAGGCAGCTTGATCTCTGAAGGTCTATGGACATTTTGGTGGTGCTGAGGTATGTAGAAAGGAGTAGAGGTAAATATGCTGTCCATGCAGGGAATGGAGTTCCAAGTGAGCACCCATGTAGTGGCTTAACTGAGGCCTAGCTCTGCCGTAAGACCAGTGTCGCTGACCTGAACGGTCCCCCCTCAAACATCAGTCTGCCCTGCCTTCACTGCGCATGTGTCGTTTCTGAGTGTTAGCAGTGATCCACTGTTATCATGCCGTTTCTGCTTTATAACTACACTGCAGTCATCATCTGTCTCAGCACAGATATCTGAAGCTTTTGTACAACAATCATTTCCACATAAATTCAGTATTATTCATATAAAGACGGTGGGACCAATCAGAACGATGGCAAGTAGCATGTCTGAGTCTGATATGTTGCTGCTCCTATGTCATTTCGGAGCATCAATAACGATTCACAGATTATCACATTGTTTCTGTTTTAAAACTGACTTTAGAATGATTAAGAGGTTTTACTTTGTCATCTGATGTTAATAATCACATTATTCCCTTTGATTGCTTTGGGTGTAGAGAGTCAGAGTCAGTCTGACGCAATGCACAGTGAAGGACAGACCAATTTTTAGGGGGGACCGTTTGGTCGGCAGCCCCGGCCTAACCCCAATATGGAACAGTGGGAACCCATTTCTGTCCAGGCGCACCTATTTTCTGAATATGCAGAATGTGGTAGTGGCCTTGTGCTGTGCAGATAATGGACATATACCTCATACAGATGATTACTGATTAATATCACTTTGAGCAGATGGAATCAGTTAATCAGGAAATCACCTGGTGGATGTCAGTGGCTGCAAAGAAAACCTGCACCCTCATGGCTCTTTTCTGGAACAGGTTGCCTACCCTGCTCCAAAGTGACATGCATAGTGAAGGCAGGAGGGCACCGATTTTTAGGGGGGGCCGTTCAGTCTACGACACTGGTTCAAATCCCACCCCTGCCACATTTCTTTCTGTAATGTGGAGTTGCATCAGGAAGAGCATGCAGCATAAAACGTGTGCCAAATCAACATGCTGCTCTTCCTTGGATCTGCTTGTGGCGACTCCTAGTGGGGGAAAAAAATGCGGGAGGCAGCCGAAGGGACTTACCTTGATAGCTAACATTATCAATCGATAACTAGTTTGTTTGTTTGTCAGCTTTTGTTTAAATTCAGCCTGTGGAGTCACTTGAAATCAAGCTTCAAAGAGTTTTTGGCACAGTGGCCACATTTTAACAAGCTTGTCATATCAAAACCACCAAGTCGGATGCAGTAAAGAAATGCAATATTTATTATTTACTACAGGGTTCAGCCTGCCTCATATGGTTGTATTTTGTGACCGTTTTTTGAGACAGAGCAATTATTTTGTTTATTTATTTTTAACAACCACTTGAGTTGGAAGGATTTTTATTTCCAGCTGGCTTGGGAATGTCTCGGTATCCCCCGCGAAGTGTTACAGGACTTGGCCGAGGACAGGGAGAAGCGTAGGACGAGCTGCTATGTCTGCTGCTACCGCAACCTGCACCCAGATAAGCTGGCAGAAACTGAATGAATGACTCGCACATGAGAGGCTTGCAACTTATTTTTTTTTTCATGAATGAGACTAGGCTGTGTGTGTGTGCGGGGTGGTGGTGGTATGGGAGTGATTAGCTCAACGCAGGTTCGATTAGATGCTGCCCATATATATGTGTGTGTGTGTGTGTGTTTGTGTGTGTGTGTGTATATGTGTGTGGTGTGTGTATATATGTGCATATATATATATATGTATGACAAATAGAAAAAGCAAGTGGATTTTATGTATCTGCACGAGATGCACAGCATGTACAGTCCACTGATAGATTCCGCTTTCTTTGTCAACGTGAGTGACGTGACAGATCTTTTATATTAAATTATACTATTATAGATGAAACATCTTGTCATAATCATTCATATGCTCTGTGCGCAAGTGAGACACATTGACACGCAGTGTTTTGAATATGTTGCATAATGTTCATTGCTAGTTCATGAAATTAAAGCGTGCCAGAATTTTTTTTGAGCACTTCAAAATTTCCTTGCACACTGGCACATGGCCGCGGACAGTTTAGGATGAGTTTACTCACTGGCACGCCAGATTGCATGACAGTGTGGGGACCAAATTCATGCAAGTGTCAAGGCACCTTAAGAGTGTGTTTTCTGTGCACCGGCCCGGTGTGCACCTCTGCAGAGTGAATAGAGGAGAGAGGGGTTACTGTCACTTTTTTTCCTCTCTCACTTTCTTGTAGCTATCAATGAGGTATCAAAAAAGTGAGAAAAAATAACTTTTTTAAAAATAAAGATAGAAACACTAAATGAGTTTAAAATGAAATGCCACCTCTATAATAACACTAATTTTCATTTGAACCATGAATTTGAAGTAGATGTTTTTTTGGAATTATGTCTGTAATTAGGAGTAAATTGAAATAATTTACAGTGCTAAAATTGGCTTCATTAAGAGAAGTAGGTGGGAAGTTGATCATGGAGCAACCATGTCATCAATCAATCAATCAATCAATTTTATTTATATAGCGCCAAATCACAACAAACAGTTGCCCCAAGGCGCTTTATATTGTAAGGCAAGGCCATACAATAATTACGTAAAAACCCCAACGGTCAAAACGACCCCCCTGTGAGCAAGCACTTGGCGACAGTGGGAAGGAAAACTCCCTTTTACAGGAAGAAACCTCTAGCAGAAACAGGCTCAGGGAGTGGGCAGTCTTCTGCTGGGTACTGGTTGGGGGCTGAGGGAGAGAACCAGGAAAAAGACATGCTGTGGAGGGGAGCAGGAGATCAATCACTAATGATTAAATGCAGAGTGGTGCATACAGAGCAAAAGAGAAACACTCAGTGCATCATGGGAACCCCCCAGCAGTCTAAGTCTATAGCAGCATAACTAAGGGATGTTCAGGGTCACCTGATCCAGCCCTAAACTATAAGCTTTAGCAAAACAGGAAAGTTTTAAGCCTAATCTTAAAAGTAGAGAGGGTGTCTGTCTCCTCTGATCTGAATGGGAGCTGGTCCACAGGAGAGGAGCCTGAAGCTGAAGGCTCTGCCTCCCATTCTATCTTACAACCCTAGGAACTCACAGTAAGCCTGCAGTCTGAGAGTGAAGCGCTCTATTGGGGTGATATGGTACTATGAGGTCCCTACGATAAGATGGGACCTGATTATCAAAACCCTTATAAGTAAGAAGAAGAATTTTAAAATTATTCTAGAATTACCAGGAAGCCAATGAAGAGAGGCCAATATGGGTGAGATATGCTCTCTCCTTCTAGTCCCCCGTTAGTACTCTAGCTGCAGCATTTTGAATTAACTGAAGGCTTTTCAGGGAACTTTTAGGGACAACCTGATAATAATGAATTACAATAGTCCAGCCTAGAGGAAATAAATGCATGAATTAGTTTTTCAGCATCACTCTGAGACAAGACCTTTCTAATTTTAGAGATGTTGCATAAATGCAAAAAAGCAGTCCTACATATTGTTTAATATGCGCCTTTGAATGACATATCCTGATCCAAAATGACTCCAAGATTCTCACAGTATTACTAGAGGTCAAGGTAATGCCATCCAGAGTAAGGATCTGGTTTAGACACCATGTTTCTAAGATTTGAGGGCCAAGTACAATAACTTCAGTTTTATCTGAGTTTAAAAGCAGGAAATTAGAGGTCATCCATGTCTTTATGTCTGTAAGGACATCCTGCAGTTTAGCTAATTGGTGTGTCTCCTCTGGCTTCATGGATAGATAAAGCTGGGTATCATCTGCGTAACAATGAAAATTTAAGCAATGCCGTCTAATAATACTGCCTAAGGGAAGCATGTATAAAGTGAATAAAATTTGGTCCTAGCACAGAACCTTGTGGAACTCATAATTAACTTTAGTCTGTGAAGAAGATTCCCCATTTACATGAACAAATTGTAATCTATTAGATAAATATGATTCAAACCACCGCAGCGCAGTGCCTTTAATACCTATGGCATGCTCTAATCTCTGTAATAAAATTTTATGGTCAACAGTATCAGAAGCAGCACTGGGGTCTAACAGAACAAGCACAGAGATGAGTCCACTGTCTGAGGCCATAAGAATGATCATTTGTAACCTTCACTAATGCTGTTTCTGTACTATGATGAATTCTAAAACCTGACTCTGAAACTCTTTCAAATAGACCATTCCTCTGCAGATGATGAGTTAGCTGTTTTACAACTACCCTTTCAAGACTTTGTTGAGAGCAAAGGAAGGTTGGAGATTGGGCTATAATTAGCTAAGATAGCTGGGTCCAAGTGATGGCTTTTTTAAGTATGGTTTAATTACTGCCACCTTAAAAGCCGTGTGGTACATAACCAACTAATAAAGATAGATGATCATATTTAAGATCGAAGCATTAAATAATGGTAGGGCTTCCTTGAGCAGCTGGTAGGAATGGGGGTCTAATAAACATGTTTGAATGGTTTGGATGAAGTAGGAACTAATGAACATAACTCAGACAGAACAATCAAGAGAGAAAGAGTCTAACCAAATACCGGCATCCACTGAAAGCTAGCCAAGAGAACGATATGTCTTTGGGATGGTTATGAGTAATTTTTTCTCTAATAGTTAAAATGTTCCCCATAAATCATCCCTGAAAGCCGTCTGAATTTTCCGAATGGTGTCCACCTGGAGGTCTCTACGGTTTCTGGAAAAATTTGATGCAGCAAAGCTCCAAATCGTTCAGACATGTATCGCAATAAAATCCGACGAGAGGGGTGGACCACTGCTCACACAAAGCCTGCTCACAGGCGAAATGACGCAACCGACAGGCGTGAAAAACTCACGCATGTGCACGAAGGTTCAAGCTTGGCTGATGCAATCACACGTGATTCAAATCTCATATGGGTTTTTGCAAAAAAATAAAAAGGTCGGATACTTTTCTAACAGACTCTCGTATGACACACGAGCCTAGGCTTAGCGTTAACTGATCAAATTGATGCCGATGTCTCACTGGACCAAGACACCATCATTTCAGTCTTATCGGAGTTTAAAAGTAGAAGTTTCTAGACATCCAGCTTCTCACGGCTGCAAGGCCAATCTTCTAAGGTTTTTATGTGAATGAGATTACCAGCAGTTATCGGCATGTATATCTGAGTATCATCAGCATAGCAGTGAAAGGTAATCCCAAAATGCCGTAATATGTGCCCAAGAGGTGCTATATAAAGGCTGTAAAAGCAGGGGGCCTAAGACGGACCACCTGTGGAACCCCAGATTTCATGTCACTAAGGTTAGAGGTAGTGTTACTGTACAAAACACCAGTGAGAACGCTGGTCAAGTATGACCGTCAGCCATGCAAGGGCACTTCCATAATCCCAAAATGTTTTTCCAGCCTATCAAGTAGAATATGATGATCCACGTATCAATGTAGCACTGAGATCTAAACAGCACCAGAACCGTATTGGTGTCTGAATCCATTGTAAGCAGAAGATCATTCACCACTTTAGTGAGCCATCTCTGTGGAATGATATTTTCTAAAGCAGACTGCAGTGGGCAAAGAGTATATTCTCAGTAAGATAGTTCCAGGGAGCTGCCGTGAAACCCACTTTTTCCAGAATTTAGAGGCAAAAGGATGTAATTGATATCGGCCTCTAATTTTCTATACACTAGGGTCAAGATTAGGTTTCTTAAATAATGGTTTTAGTCACTGCAGATTTGAAACATTTAGGAACAGATCCAGAAGTTATAGAAAGATTACTAATTCCAGACCGTCGGCCCAAGAGTGGGCCACAGGTCCTTAAACAGTTTTGTTTGGTATAGGCTCATATAAGCAGGTTGTGCTTTTTGTTTACGTTACAAGTTTTGTCAACATTTTGATCAGTGATATGTCATTCAAAGCGCATATTAAACAAATATGTAGGACTGCTTTTTTTGCATTTACGCAATATCTCTAAAATCAGAAAGTCTTGTCTCAGAGGATGCTGAAAAACTAATTCATGCATTTATTCCTCTAGGCTGGACTATTGTAATTCATTCTTATCAGGTTGTCCTAAAAGTTCCCTAAAAGCCTTCAGTTAATTCAAAATGCTGCAGCTAGAGACTTACTGACGGGGACTAGAAGGAGAGAGCATATCTCACCCATATTGGCCCTCTCTCATTGGCTTCCTGTTAATTCTAGATAGAATTAAAATCTTCTTCTTACTTATAAGGTTTGAATATCAGGTCCCATCTATCTTAGGGACCTCGTAGTACCCTATCACCCCAATAGAGCGCTTCGCTCTCAGACTGCAAGCTTACTTGTAGTTCCTAGGGTTGTAAGAGTAGAAAGTGGAGGCAGAGCCTTCAGCTTTCAGGCTCCCTCTCCTGTGGAACCAGCTCCCAATTCAGATCAGGGAGACAGACACCCTCTTACTTTTAAGATTAGGCTTAAACTTTCCTTTTTGCTAAGGCTTATAGTTAGGGCTGGATCAGGTGACCCTGAACCATCCCTTAGCTTATGCTGCTATGGACGTAGATGACTGGGGGGTCCCATGATGCACTGTTTCTTCTCTTCTTTTGCTCTGTATGCACCACTCTGCATTTAATCATTAGTGATCGATCTCTGCTCCCCTCACCAGCATGTCTTTTTCCTGGTCTCTCCCTCCGCCCCAACCAGTCCCAGCAGAAGACTGCCCCTCCCTGAGCCTGGTTCTGCTGGAGGTTTCTTCCTGTTAAAAGGGAGTTTTTCCTTCCACTGTAGCCAAGTGCTTGCTCACAGGGGGTCGTTTTGACCGTTGGGGTTTTACATATTATTGTATGGCCTGCCTTACAATAAAGCACCTTGGGGGCAATGTTGTTGTGATTTGGCGCTATATAAAAAAAATTGATTGATTGATTGATGCCTACTGGGATACTATCAAATTCTATAAATCTAGGTAATACCTCAGTAATGGCGCCCACCTCAATAGCAGGGTGTAGTGGCTGGGTTAAGGCATACTGGGATATGTTTAACCTAATGGCTTCCTTTTCTTCTCAAAGTAATCCAGGAAATCTTGTGCTGTAAAAGGAGAGGAACTACAGGTGGTTGTCCATGAATAAGTGTTGCCACCGTGTCGAACAAGAACTTTGAGTTATGCTTGTTTTTGTTTATCAAATCAGAGTAATAGGGCTGCTTTGTAGCCAGTAATTCATGCTTATAGTCTAAGATAGCATCAGGCCATGCAAGGTGGAATACTTCTAATTTTGAATGGCCCCATTTCCGTTCTAGACCTCTTGCCTTATGCTTGAGGTCACGTAAGTAATCAGGGATCCAAGGTGACTGTGATTTGGGAGCACGGTTTTATACAGGTGGCGCAATCTGTTGAGTTGTATGTTTTGAGCACTGAGTTTTAACTATCCACAAGGCTGTGCTGACTGATTGGTATTTTGCCACATGTGAAGCTAAGACATCAGGCAGTCCTAGCTTCAAGTTCAGGCTTAGTTGAGAGTTGATGCATCGCTGTAGTGAAATATAAGGTTGTTTCTTCCACTAAACACGGCAGCGAACTTTAAACTTAATAATTGAGTGATCAGAGACCACTGATGTAAGAGGCATGATGTCAGTACTTTGTGACAGCAATACCACATGTGAGAACCAGATCCAGGTTATTTCCACTAATGTGTGTAGAGTCCGAATGCATTGCCGAAATCCTAATGCATCCACAATTTCCATAAATGATTTGCAGAGGGGATCAGAAGGCTTATTTATGTGAACATTAAAGTCACCAATGATCATAATGTTATCTGCACTAGTTGACAAGTTGGAGATGAACGCACCAAATCTAAGAATTCAGAATATGGGCCAGGAGGCCTATATACAGTGACAAAGTAATACGGCTGATTTTTATTCTTCTGACCGTGGCAATGCGTAATATCCTGAGCAGAGCGGAGAATCAGATGCTCAAACGAGTTATATTTGTGACCCCCAACAGATTTATAAACTCAGGCAAAAACTGCAGAATAACTGAGGCGGGGGGGTTTACAAATATTGGAGATGAAAAAAAATCAAGGGGTTTAACAAAAAATGGCCACTTTGGCCAAAAAACACCTCCGTGTTGGAAACCATTCGGAAGATTCAGACGGCTTTCGGTGGCTTTTCAGTCGAGTGAGTATCCGAGAAATTGTGTAACAGCTGGGCATGCCACAACATGTCCTGTGAGACTTCCAACACAGAGGTGTTTGTTGTGCGCCATGAGCGGCTCCGTCCCAACGCGTGAACTCTGCACGTTTCATTACAAAATCTCCTGTAACAGTGGAATGTGCCGCAAAAGTGCTGATGTCCACATTTTCTGCGATTTCTCTGGTAGTCACACGACGTGCCTGATCAACACAGCCTTCACTTTGGAAATGATCTGGTCGTTTCAGCCTGTCGATGGCTGCTCGGAGCGCGGCGGGCCGTCTTTAATCCGGTTGTAATGGTCCTTAATCTGTGTGACGCTGATAGAATCTTCACCGAAAGCCATCTGAATTTCGCGAATGGTTTCCACCTGGCTGTCTGTCACAGTTTCTGAAAAAATTTTCATGGAGCAAAGCGGCAGTCGCTCAGCCATTTCCCTGACAATGAAAATCCGATGAGGGGGCTGGACCAGTGCTCACTCAAAGCCTGCCCACAGGCGAATGACGCAACCGACAGGCGTGAAAAAACTCACGCATGTGCACGAAGGTTCAAGCTTGGCTTCCCGGTGAGTAGGAAATAGTTATTGAAGAGTGGACTATTCAGGTACCATTTACATGTGCTTTTAGATTCCTTCTCAGCACTAACCCATATTGTTAAGCGGAAACTCATTACAGGACCAAGCCGCAGCTTTGCTCCTTTCAAAGGAAGAGCAGAGTATATCAGATCCTCCAGTCTATGTGGGGATGCTAGGTTCTGTTCTGTTAATTTCCAACAGGGATCAGAATTTGGGTTCAGTCAATCTGTGAGTGGTCTCAATACAAATGACAAAAAGTAATATTTAAAGTTCGGCACGGAAAGACCACCCTCCGTTTTGTGACGTTGGAGTGTTGATAGCTTCGCACGGGACAGTTTATCTCCCCAAATAAATTTAGAAACCAAAGAATGGACTTTTTTCCGATAATCAGTTGTGGGTGGTAAGGGTAACATCGAAGAAAAGAAATTTATGTGTGGTAGAATGTCCATTTTAACTATTGACACACAAGCTTGTAATAATTTTGGCAAGTGGGACCATCTATTGAGATCTGCCTTGATTTTATTATAGATGCCTTGAAAATTCTTATTCTCAATATTAGACAATGAAGGAAAAATATCCACCCCAAAGTATTTGAATTGTTTTACCGCTGAAATGTCCTGAGATCCTGAACTCGGGCTTCATTTAGAGTTTATAGGGAGTAGTGCAGATTTTGTCCAGTTGATCTTATAACGGATCAGGCTGTCGAGTGATCACCACCTGGTGGTGAGTTGAATCCGCTGGGAGGGTAGGAAGCCAGTCAGACCTGGCAAGCCCAAACGTATCGTGAGGGTCTGCTGGGAACGACTGGCGAAACCCTCTGTCAGCGAGGTCTTCAACTCCCACCTCCGGGAGAGCATCTGCCAGATTCCGCGGGAGGTTGGAGACATGGAGTCCGAGTGGACCATGTTCTCCACCTCCATTGTTGATGCGCTTACTCCTAGCTGTGATCGCAAGGTCTCTGGTGCCTGTCGTGGCGGCAATCCCCGAACCCGGTGGTGGACACCGGAAGTAAGGGATGCCGTCAAGCTGAAGAAGGAGTCCTACTTATCTTTGTTGGTAGGTGGGCAGCTGACAGGTACCGGCAGGCCAAGCGTGCTGCAGCCCGTGCGGTTGCAGAGGCAAAAACTCGGGTCTGGGAGAAGTTCGGGGAGGCTATGGAGGAGGACTATCGGTCGGCCTCGAAGAGATTCTGGCAAACCGTCCGACGCCTCAGGAGGCGGAAGCAGCTCTGACCCTGACTGGGGATGTTGTCGGGCGGTGGAAGGAGTACTTCGAGGATCTCCTCAATCCCACCGTCACGTCTTCCGAATTAAATCTCAAGATGTTGTGGGGCTGTCTTGGCTGACACGCCTCTGCAACATCGCGTGGCAATCGGGGACAGTGCCTCTGGATTGGCAGACCGGGGTGGTGGTCCCTCTGTTTACGAAGGGGGACCAGAGGGTGTGTTCCAACTATAGGGGATCACACTCCTCAGCCTCCCCGGTAAGGTCTATTCCAGAGTACTGGAGAGGAGAATTCGACCGATGGTCGAACCTCGGATTCAGGAGGAGCAGTGTGGTTTTCGTCCTGGTCGCGGCACACTGGACCAGCTCTACACGCTCCATCGGGTGCTCGAGGGTTCATGGGAGTTCGCCCAACCAGTCCACATGTATTTTGTGTATCTGGAGAAGGCGTTCGACCGTGTCCCTCGGGGCACCCTGTGGGGAGTGCTCCAGGAGTACGGGGTCCGGGGTCCTTTGCTAAGGGCTATCCGGTCCCTGTACGACCGCAGCAGGAGCTTGGTTCGCATTGCCGGTAGTAAGTTAAACCTGTTTCCAGTGCATGTTGGCCTCCGCCACGGCTACCCTTTGTCACCGGTTCTGTTCATTATTTTTATGGACAGAATTTCTAGGCGCAGCCAGGGTGTAGAGGGGGTCTGGTTTGGGAACCACAGAATCTCGTCTCTGC
Organism: Thalassophryne amazonica; assembly: GCF_902500255.1. NCBI lineage: Eukaryota > Metazoa > Chordata > Actinopteri > Batrachoidiformes > Batrachoididae > Thalassophryne > Thalassophryne amazonica. The sequence goes on from NC_047106.1 coordinate 135,807,831, forward strand.
TGTTTGCGGATGACGTGGTTCTGTTGGCTTCGTCAAATCAGGACCATCAGCGTGCACTGGGGCGGCTTGCAGCCGAGTGTGAAGCATGCGGGATGAAAATCAGCACCTCCAAATCCGAGGCCATGGTTCTCGACCGGAAAAAGGTGCTTTACCCTCTTCAGGTCGGTGGAGTGTCCTTGCCTCAAGTGGAGGAGTTTAAGTATCTCGGGGTCTTGTTCATGAGTGAGGGATGGATGGAGCATGAGATTGATAGACGGATCGGTGCAACATCTTCAGTGATGTGGTCGCTGTATCGGACCGTCGTGGTGAAGAGAGAGCTGAGTAGGGGGGCAAAGCTCTCGATTTACCGATCGATCTACGTTCCGATCCTCACCTATGGTCATGCGATTTGGCTCATGACCGAAAGAACGAGATCGTGAGTACAAGCAGCCAAGATGAGTTTCCTTCGCAGGGTGGCTGGGCGCTCCCTTAGACATAGGGTGAGGAGCTCGGTCACTCGGGAGGAGCTCGGAGTCGAGCCACTGCTCCTCCATGTCGAAACGAGTCAGTTGAGGTGGCTCGGGCATCTTTTCTGGATGCCCCCTGGACGCCTCGCTGGAGAGGTGTTCCGGGCATGTCCCACTGGGAGGAGGCCCCGGGGAAGACCCAGGACACGCTGGAGGGACTACATCTCTCGGCTGGCTTGGGAACGCCTTGGGGTTCCCCCGGAGGAGCTGGAGGAGGTGTGTGTGGATCGGGAGGTCTGGGCGTCTTTGCTTGAGCTGCTGCCCCCGTGACCCGACTCCGGATAAAGTGGAAGAAAATGGATGGATGGATGGATGATCTTATAACCAGATAGAGAACTAAATTGGTGAAAGGTATCTAAAATATGTGGTAATGATGTGGCTGCTCTATCAAAAAATAATAATACATCATCAGCATACAGCGATATGAAATGTGAAGTGTTGTGAAAAGTGATGGGAGAAATATCTGGGTGTTGACAAATTTTCTGTGCAAGGGGCTCTAGTGACAAAAAGAAAAGGACTTAACAAGCATCCCTGTTGGCACGAGTGTTATAGGCTAAATTTGTTTGATATTATGCCATTTGTGTTTATCATTGCGGATGGGTTAATGTATAGTAGTTTTATTTATTTAATTAAAGTTGGACCCAATTTAAAACGCTGACGAACCATCCACAAGTAATCCCATTCTGGCCTATCGAAGGCTTTCTCTGCATCAAGGCTCAATACTGCACATGGTGAGGGTATACCCTTGGCAGCATGAATTACATGAAGCAGACGCCGTATGTTATCAGAAGGAAGCCGTGATTTCACAAAGCCCGTCTGGTCACTCTTAATTAGGGTTTTTATATGGGTTTCTAATCAGGAGGCCAATATAAGAGTGAAGATTTTTAGTTCTGCATTGAGGATAGACAAAGGTCTGTAATTCCCACACTGCGTGGTGTCCTTGTTTTTTTTTTTTTTGGGCAATACAGCTATCAGTGCGGCATTCTTGTCATCGAAGAAGCCACCAACTTCAACAGCTTTATGAACCATGGCTAAAAAGTACAGTCCCAGCTCATCTTAGAAAGTGAGATAGAACTCTGGGGGGATCCCATCCCATCCCCAGAGACATGCCCTTTTTCATTCCAGCTGCAGCAACCCCCAACTCAGAGTGATTGGTTCCCAAGGCGCTGTGCAGCTTCTTGCGCAAGTGTGGCGAGCTCCAAGTCTTGGAAAAAAAGGTTTTACAATTAGTTTTATCCAATGATATTTCAGATTTGTGCAAGTCTGCATAAAAGTTTTGAAAAGCAGTATTAATTTTTTTAGGAGCTGTCAGCAATTTTTGGTTCGAGCTGATAGCTGTAATGTTGGAATACTTTCCACATTTTTGCAGACTAAGAGAAAGTAAGTGACTTGGCCTAGAGCCATTAAAATAGTAGTACCTTCTAGTCCTATGCATCTGATATTCAGCTTGTAGTCTCAAAATGTTGTTCAAACTTAATCTGATTGCGTCGATTTTCTTTTGTTGTCTTCTGTTGTGCCATCCTCTTGCTGAGCCTGTTCGAGCCTTTGAAGTTGATTTTCAAGTGTATAAAATGAGATAAATGTTTTAAAAGTATTTCTAAAATGGTCACAGTAATCCTTGTTTTTGAGTAATGTGGTGTTAAAGCGCCATCTTGTGGGAATCTTGGCAAGTATAAGCTGTGAAGTGATAACACAGTGGTCAGATAAGGAGTTCAGATGAATCATAGTTGAATGAATTTCAAAGAGACATATTCAGTGACTTGGAAATGTTCATGTTTCCATCCCCTGACTTGTCTAAAGAAAACTGGCAATAAAACTGATTATTATTTACAGGTTTTATCAATTTTTAGAGATTTGCTTTCAGTGTGAGGAAGATCATTTTAGACATTTTTATTCTTTATTTTTGTTGTATTTCTTGTATTTAAAATGGCATAAACAAATTAAAATGTATGAAATTTCAAGTGTTCCATACTTTTGGAGGGCACAGTATCCTAACCTTATGATGAGTGCAAAATGAGTGTGGTATTATTGCTGTTTTGTTTAAAAATGTTTCATTTTCACTGTTGCTGCACTTTGTGTCAAATCATAGTCATATCATATATCATATTAATATGACAATAACTCAGCCACATGGGGTGTGCAGCCAGTACATTCTGAGTGCCGGTCCCAAGCCCGGATAAATGAGGAGGGTTGCGTCAGGAAGGGCATCCGGCATAAAACAAGCCAACCAACTATGCAGACTAAGAATCGAATTTACATACCGGATCGGTCGCGGCCCGGGTTAACAACGTCCGCCACTGGTGCTGTTGCCCAACAGGGTGCCGGTGGAAATTGGGCTACTGCTGGGCGAAGACGAAGAAGAGGAGGAGAACGTTTCCACAAACAGCGGGAGAAGAAGAAAACTAGAAGGGTGGAAATGAGAGTGGAGACTTGAATGTTGGTAATATGACTGGTAAAGGGAGAGAGCTGGCTGATATGATGGAGAGGAGAAAGGTAGACATATTGGGTGTGCAAGAGACCAAGTGGAAGGGAAGTAAGAGCAGGAGCATCGGCTGTGGGTACAAGTTGTTGTACCATGGTGAGGACAGGAAGAGAAATGGTGTTGGTGGTTATTTTAAAGGAAGAGTATGTTAAAAGTGTGTTGGAGGTTAAGTGAGTGTCTGACAGGGTGATGAGTGTGAAGTTGGAAATTGAAGGGGTGATGATGAATATCCAGTGCATATGCCCCACAGGTAGGTTGTGAGATGAAGGAGAAAGAAGATTTCTGGAGTGTGTTAGATGAGGTGGTGGAGAGTGAAATGAAAGAGTGGTGATAGGAGCGGATTTCAATGGGCATGTTGGTGAAGGGAACAGAGGTGATGAGGAAGTAATGGGTAGATATGGTATCAAGGATAGGAATGGGGAAGGACAGATGGTAGTTGATTTTGCAAAAAGGATTTAAATGGCTGTGGTGAATACCTACTTTAAGAAAAGGGAGGAGCACAGGGTAACATAAGAGTGGAGGAAGGTGCACACAGGTGGACTACATTCTTTATAGGAGATGCAAGCTAAAAGAAATCATAGACTGTAAGGTGATGGCAGGAGAGAGTGGCATTAGACAGCATAGGATGGTTGTTTGTCGGATGACTTTAGAGATAAAGAAGAAGAGAGTGAGAGCTCAACAAAGGATCAGATGGTGGAGCTGAAGAGGAAGGAGAACTGTTGTATGAAATTTAGCGAGCAGGTGAGAGAAGCACTGGTTGGGGGGAAGCAGTTTTGGACAACTGGAAAAGTACTGCAGATGTGGTGAGGGAGACAGCTAGGATAGTACTGGGTATGACATCTGGACAGTGGATGGAAGACAAGGAGACTTGATGGTGGAATGAAGCGGTCCAGGAAAGCATAAGGAGAAAGAGGTTGGCAAAAAGATTTGGGATAGTCAGATGAAGAAAGTAGACAGGAGTACAAGGAGATGCCGTGTAAGGCGAAAAGAGAAGTTGGAAAAGGCATATTGCGAGCTGTACAAGAAGTTGAATAGTAAGGAAGGAGAAAAGGACTTGTACCGATTGGCCAGACAAAAAAAAGATGCACATGGTAATGTGCTGACAAGTGAGGAGTGTGTGCTGAGAAGGTGGAGGGAATATTTTGAAGAGCTGATGAATATAGAAAATGAGCGAGAGAAAAGGCTGGATGATGTGGTGAGAGTAAATCAGGAAGTAAAAGAGATTAGTAAGGAAGAAGTGAGGGCTGCTATGAAGAGGATGAAGAGTGGAAAGGCAGTTGGTCCAGATGACATGCCAATGGAGGCATGGAAATGTCTAGGAGGATGGCAGTAGAGTTTCCAACCAGATTGTTTA